>NC_088398.1:85736446-85796446 GCF_034236695.1 Oncorhynchus nerka
CGGTCTAAGGCACTGCATCTCAGTGCTTGAGGTGTCACTACAGTCCCTGGTTCGAATCCAGGCTGTATCACATCCAGCCGTGATTGGGAGTCCCAGAGGGTATGGCCGGGGTAGGCCGTCATTGGGAGTCCCAGAGGGTATGGCCGGGGTAGGCCGTCATTGGGAGTCCCAGAGGGTATGGCCGGGGTAGGCCGTCATTGGGAGTCCCAGAGGGTATGGCCGGGGTAGGCCGTCATTGGGAGTCCCAGAGGGTATGGCCGGGGTAGGCCGTCATTGGGAGTCCCAGAGGGTATGGCCGGGGTAGGCCGTCATTGGGAGTCCCAGAGGGTATGGCCGGGGTAGGCCGTCATTGGGAGTCCCAGAGGGTATGGCCGGGGTAGGCCGTCATTGGGAGTCCCAGAGGGTATGGCCGGGTAGGCCGTCATTGGGAGTCCCAGAGGGTATGGCAGGGTAGGCCGTCATTGGGAGTCCCAGAGAGGGTATGGCCGGGGTAGGCCGTCATTGGGAGTCCCAGAGGGTTTGGCCGGGGTAGGCCGTCATTGGGAGTCCCAGAGGGTATGGCCGGGGTAGGCCGTCATTGGGAGTCCCAGAGGGTATGGCCGGGGTAGGCCGTCATTGGGAGTCCCAGAGGGTATGGCCGGGGTAGGCCGTCATTGGGAGTCCCAGAGGGTATGGCCGGGGTAGGCCGTCATTGGGAGTCCCAGAGGGTATGGCCGGGGTAGGCCGTCATTGGGAGTCCCAGAGGGTATGGCCGGGGTAGGCCGTCATTGTAAATAAGAATTTGTTCTTAACTGACTTGACTACTTCAATAAAGGTAAATAAATGTAAAAAGATAGTCTCGGAGTGATGGAATTTGGCACACATGCTCAGGGATGTCAGTCTAGCTGACCTGTAGAGTATGTTTGTTTGCTAACACGGTGGCGCTGTTGGACAGGAAAAACAATTATCGCAAGCTCATTGGCTTATAGCAGCCATATTGTTTTGCGCTAGAATCTCATTGGCTTATAGCAGCCATATTGTTTTGCTCTAGAATCTCATTGGCTTATAGCAGCCATATTGTTTTGCTCTAGAATCTCATTGGCTTATAGCAGCCATATAGAATCTCATTGGCTTATAGCAGCCATAGAATCTCATTGGCTTATAGCAGCCATATTGTTTTGCTCTAGAATCTTATAGCAGCCATATTGTTTTGCTCTAGAATCTCATTGGCTTATAGCAGCCATATTGTTTTGCTCTAGAATCTCATTGGCTTATAGCAGCCATATTGTTTTGCTCTAGAATCTTATAGCAGCCATATTGTTTTGCTCTAGAATCTCATTGGCTTATAGCAGCCATATTGTTTTGCTCTAGAATCTCATTGGCTTATAGCAGCCATATTGTTTTGCTCTAGAATCTTATAGCAGCCATATTGTTTTGCTCTAGAATCTCATTGGCTTATAGCAGCCATATTGTTTTGCTCTAGAATCTTATAGCAGCCATATTGTTTTGCTCTAGAATCTCATTGGCTTATAGCAGCCATAGAATCTTGGGAAAATATTTATTTTGAAGATGTGCATCTCAAGATTCTTTTGGAGAAAAAAGGCATTTAAAATAGTCAACATTATTTAAAATGGTCCAAAATACATCAAAAACATATTGTTCTGTTTGATTTTGAGTTCTGATATTTGGCAAGTGTGGTAAAGAGTACAGAAGTAGCTCATCCTAAGGAAATGTGTACAATTTGTCCTGGTGGTGGTGCTATGGTTCCAAAGCTTGAACCCCGACATGGCTGCTTGCAGCTATATTTTTAGTTTTTGTTGTTAATGTTGTTGTTTATGTTGTTGTTTATGTTGTTTATGCTGTTGTTAATGCTGTTGTTTATGTTGTTGTTATGTTGTTTATGTTGTTGTTAATGCTGTTGTTTATGTTGTTGTTATGTTGTTTATGTTGTTGTTTATGTTGTTGTTTATGTTGTTTATGTTTATGTTGTTGTTTATGTTGTTGTTTATGCTGTTGTTTATGTTGTTGTTTATGTTGTTGTTTATGTTGTTTATGTTGTTGTTTATGTTGTTGTTAATGCTGTTGTTTATGTTGTTGTTATGTTGTTTATGTTGTTGTTTATGCTGTTTATGCTGTTTATGTTGTTGTTTATGTTGTTGTTTATGTTGTTGTTAATGATGTTGTTTATGTTGTTGTTTATGTTGTTAATGCTGTTTATGTTGTTGTTTATGTTGTTGTTTATGTTGTTGTTAATGCTGTTGTTTATGCTGTTGTTTATGTTGTTGTTTATGTTGTTGTTTATGTTGTTTATGTTGTTTATGTTGTTAATGCTGTTTATGTTGTTAATGCTGTTTATGTTGTTGTTATGTTGTTTATGTTGTTGTTTATGTTGTTGTTTATGTTGTTGTTTATGTTGTTGTTTATGTTGTTGTTTATGTTGTTTATGTTGTTGTTAATGCTGTTGTTTATGTTGTTGTTATGTTGTTGTTTATGCTGTTTATGCTGTTTATGTTGTTGTTTATGTTGTTGTTTATGTTGTTTATGTTGTTATGTTGTTTATGTTGTTGTTTATGTTGTTAATGCTGTTTATGTTGTTTATGTTGTTGTTTATGTTGTTGTTTATGTTGTTGTTTATGTTGTTTATGTTGTTGTTATGTTGTTTATGCTGTTATGTTGTTTATGTTGTTGTTTATGTTGTTGTTATGTTGTTTATGTTGTTGTTTATGTTGTTGTTAATGCTGTTGTTTATGTTGTTGTTTATGTTGTTTATGTTCTTCTTCCAGAGGCTTTGAACAAGGGTGGAGAAGGTGTAGACCTGGATTCCCTGATGGCAGACCTGTGTTCCATAGAGCAGGAGCTCAGCACCATCGGCAAGCCCAATAGTGGCAAGAACAGGCTGGGTGTGCCAGGCGATGCCAAGCTGCGCCAGAAACCCCCCGCGGGCCGTGGCACCAAGGGGCATGGTGGAGCGGGGGGCAGTGGCACCTCCAGCAGTGGGGGCAGTGCCTCTAGTAGGTAAGGTTACTGAACTGTGGATATATTTATGTTGACGACGTCTTTGGTGTCACTGTTGTGTTGTGGTATTTATGCGTTTTATTTATTGATTATTTTTCAATTTAGCAAATGTATTGATTGATCTCCGATCAGACTTAGTTTTTTTTATTGTCCTGTACAGTGTATGTATTTACTTTGTTGCTGTGTTTGACCTGAGATAAAGTAAAGTACCTCTCTATGTATCTACCAGTACCCGGGCCTCGCCAGCCTCCACGGTGGCAGCCTGCCGTCCCTTGGCCTCCAACCTGGATGATATCACGGCCCAGCTGGAGCAGGCGTCTCTCAGTATGGACGAGGCTGGCAGACAGAGCTCCCACTCCCTGGCTAGTGGCTCCACCTCCTCCTCCTCCACCATGCGGAGGCCCGCCTCCCATCACCACACCCACCGCAGGACAGGCTCCGTGGGGACGGTCAGCGAACACGCGGTCCGCTCCATCTCCCAGTCCTCGTGGTCGTCGGTGAACTCTGCGTCGGCCAGCAGCATGGATTCCCTGGATAGTTATCTCCGGCCCTCGGAGCAGGACGGGGCAACGCCCACACAACAGGGGTCCAATCAGGGCCCCCCGGGCAGTACAGAGGTAGGCTACCTCTCGATACACACACCCACACCACAGGGGTCCAATCAGGGCCCCCCGGGTGGTACAGAGGTAGGCTACCTCTCGATACACACACCCACACCACAGGGGTCCAATCAGGGCCCCCCGGGTGGTACAGAGGTAGGCTACCTCTCGATACACACACACACACCACAGGGGTCCAATCAGGGCCCCCCGGGTGGTACAGAGGTAGGCTACCTCTCGATACACACACACACCACAGGGGTCCAATCAGGGCCCCCCGGGCAGTACAGAGGTAGGCTACCTCTCGATACACACACACACCACAGGGGTCCAATCAGGGCCCCCCGGGCAGTACAGAGGTAGGCTACCTCTCGATACACACACACACACCACAGGGGTCCAATCAGGGCCCCCCGGGTGGTACAGAGGTAGGCTACCTCTCGATACACACACACACCACAGGGGTCCAATCAGGGCCCCCCGGGCAGTACAGAGGTAGGCTACCTCTCGATACACACACACACACTTCAACCTTCACTACATTCCTCTACAGCGATTCTCTTAACATTAGAACCGACTGCTCTTAAACTAGTTTATCTCTTAACATTAGAACCGACTGCTCTTAAACTAGTTTATCTCTTAACATTAGAACCGACTGCTCTTAAACTAGTTTATCTCTTAACATTAGAACCGACTGCTCTTAAACTAGTTTATCTCTAACATTAGAACCGACTGCTCTTAAACTAGTTTATCTCTTAACATTAGAACCACTGCTCTTAAACTAGTTTATCTCTTAACATTAGAACCGACTGCTCTTAAACTAGTTTATCTCTTAACATTAGAACCGACTGCTCTTAAACTAGTTTATCTCTTAACATTAGAACCGACTGCTCTTAAACTAGTTTATCTCTTAACATTAGAACCGACTGCTCTTAAACTAGTTTATCTCTTAACATTAGAACCGACTGCTCTTAAACTAGTTTATCTCTTAACATTAGAACCGACTGCTCCTGAGTTTTAATTTATTACATTGCCATTTTTAAGTCATGCCCCCTCTGTTCTTCACCTTTCCTAAATACGTCTATATACCACACTACCCGTGTTAGAATCTTAATATCAAATTGTAATTGTCACATGTTTCGATTATAACAGCTGTAGACCTTACAGTGAAATGCTTACTGACAAGCCCTTAACCAACAACGATTTATTAAGTTAAGGAGAAAAATGTGTTAAGTAAAAAATAGATAAGTAGAGAGAGAGAGAGGGATGGTTTGTTAGTGTAGGTAGAGAGAGAGAGAGAGAGAGAGAGGGATGGTTTGTTAGTGTAGGTGGAGAGAGAGAGGGAGAGAGGGATGGTTTGTTAGTGTAGGTAGAGAGAGAGAGAGAGAGAGGGATGGTTTGTTAGTGTAGGTGGAGAGAGAGAGAGAGAGGGATGGTTTGTTAGTGTAGGTAGAGAGAGAGAGAGAGAGAGAGAGGGATGGTTTGTTAGTGTAGGTGGAGAGAGAGAGGAGAGAGAGAGGGATGGTTTGTTAGTGTAGGTGGAGGGAGAGAGGGATGGTTTGTTAGTGTAGGTAGAGAGAGAGAGGGATGGTTTGTTAGTGTAGGTAGAGAGAGAGAGGGATGGTTTGTTAGTGTAGGTAGAGAGAGAGAGAGGGATGGTTTGTTAGTGTAGGTAGAGAGAGAGAGAGAGAGAGATGGTTTGTTAGTAGAGAGAGAGAGAGAGATGGTTTGTTAGTAGAGAGAGAGAGAGAGATGGTTTGTTAGTAGAGAGAGAGAGAGAGAGAGAGAGCACCAGATGTGCAGATTAAACAGAGGGAGGTTACAGACAGATTTGATTTGAAGCTGACAGACAGACAGACTTGCTGAGGGAGAGAGGATGGAGGGAGAGAGGATGGAGGGAGGCAGAGTAGGGAGAGAGAATGCTTCCCAATTGGAACCGTATTACCAATATAGTCCACTACATTTGACTAGGGCCTGTTAGAGCTCTGGTCACATGTAGTGGACTATATAAGGAATAGGGTGCTATTTGGCACCCTAAGAGCGAGAGAGGGCTCTGCAGTAACCCTGATGTAAAGCTGCTTTCTGCTTGCTGGTTTAGTTCCCCTAATGTTCAGGGATCAACGGTTAGTTTAGCTGTTCCTGTATTAGTGATGATGGGGTGGTTTATAATGTATTGGCACCAGGGATGACTGTAATCGTTAGTAATCTGATCATTTAATACTTCATCTTTAATGACACGTAAGTCATTGTATTAAATAATAAATCAACATGATTTGGTAGAGTTCCAGATGACAGCCTAGGGTCCTGGTCAACAGTAGTGCACTATGTAGGGAATAGGGTGCCATAGGGCTCTGGTCTAAAGTAGTGCACTATATAGGGAATAGGGTGTCATAGGGCTCTGGTCTAAAGTAGTGCACTATATAGGGAATAGGGTGTCATAGGGCTCTGGTCTAAAGTAGTGCACTATATAGGGAATAGGGTGTCATAGGGCTCTGGTCTAAAGTAGTGCACTATATAGGGAATAGGGTGTCATTTCATATGCAGACCAGGTATTGCAGAAGTCATTGAAGTGTATCCTGAGGAGTCTATTGACCCACATGTGTCAATCTAAGTAACTAAGAAATTCACAAACAAATCTGTCAGTTTAAGATAGAGATATCAGTCCACATCAGCCCACATCAGCCCACATCAGCCCACATCAGCCCACATCAGCCTTCTGCATCTGTGGTGGACGGTGGCTGAGATACAGCAGTGTTTGTCAGACCAAGACACGTCCCAAAACTCTTCTCACAAAAACGTCTGTAGCGTCTGAACGGTTAGCCTATTATCTATTATTATTATTACTATTGCACTACGACCCCCCACAAGTGTCACGGGACTCGTCTGAATGTAACCCATATAAACTAGTGGTAGGATGGAGATATATATATATATATATATAGATATTAAACCTTAATCTGAATGTAACCCATATAAACTAGTGGTAGGATGGAGGTAGTTTTGTGCCAACAAAAATAAGGGGTTAAATATGTGTCCAAAAATACTAAAATAATCCTGTTCTTTATTATGTCTCCTAGACACTTTAAAACCTTATTCCTAATTGTTTCTTTATTGCTATTTGTGGAAGTGTTATTTAATGTGTTTCTATGGGCTAGTAAGTCGTAAATGCCAATTTCAATATTTGATCTAATATTTTTTTTGTACACCTAAAGGGGTAAATGATTCCTCCCCCAACGGCTTAGACTTTCAGAGGTTAAAGACTGCAGGAAAGTCTATCATGCTTCACCAGCTCCCACAGTTCAACACAGAGGACCTCGTTGGAGAGGGAAGTTATTTATCTAGGAAAACAAACTGCTGCAGCACAAGTTCTCCTAACTTGAAATGACAGTGTCGTGTTCTGTTGTGGTTATGAGGAAGTTAAGGGGTTTTAGGTCAAGATGTACTTCACTCTGAGTCTCTTGTCTACCAGTGTGTGTGACATTGTTGAGTGAATATGACCAGCTAGTCAGGGACTGGGACCAGCTAGTGAGGGACTGGGACCAGCTAGTGAGGGACTGGGACCAGCTAGTGAGGGACTGGGACCAGCTAGTGGGGGACTGGGACCAGCTAGTGAGGGACTGGGACCAGCTAGTGGGGGACTGGGACCAGCTAGTGGGGGACTGGGACCAGCTAGTGGGGGACTGGGACCAGCTAGTGAGGGACTGGGACCAGCCAGTGAGGGACTGGGACCAGCTAGTGAGGGACTGGGACCAGCTAGTGAATGACTGGGACCAGCTAGTGAATGACTGGGACCAGCTAGTGAAGGACTGGGACCAGCTAGTGAATGACTGGGACCAGCTACTTAGTGACTGTGACCAGCTAGTGAGGGACTGGGACCAGCTACTTAGTGAATGTGACCAGCTAGTGAGGGACTGGGACCAGCTAGTGGGGGACTGGGACCAGCTAGTGAGGGACTGGGACCAGCTAGTGAGGGACTGGGACCAGCTAGTGAGGGACTGGGACCAGCTAGTGAATGAATGTGACCAGCTAGTGAGGGACTGGGACCAGCTAGTGAGGGACTGGGACCAGCTAGTGAGGGACTGGGACCAGCTAGTGGGGGACTGGGACCAGCTAGTGAGGGACTGGGACCAGCCAGTGGGGGACTGGGACCAGCTAGTGAGGGACTGGGACCAGCTAGTGAGGGACTGGGACCAGCTAGTGAGGGACTGGGACCAGCTAGTGAGGGACTGGGACCAGCTAGTGAGGGACTGGGACCAGCTAGTGAATGAATGGGACCAGCTAGTGAGGGACTGGGACCAGCTAGTGAGGGACTGGGACCAGCTAGTGGGGGACTGGGACCAGCTAGTGAGGGACTGGGACCAGCTAGTGAATGACTGGGACCAGCCAGTGGGGGACTGGGACCAGCTAGTGAGGGACTGGGACCAGCTAGTGAATGAATGTGACCAGCCAGTGAGGGACTGGGACCAGCTAGTGAGGGACTGGGACCAGCTAGTGAGGGACTGGGACCAGCTACTTAGTGACTGGGACCAGCTAGTGAGTGATTGGGACCAGCTAGTGAGGGACTGGGACCAGCTAGTGAGGGACTGGGACCAGCTAGTGAGTGAGGGACTGGGACCAGCTAGTGAATGACTGGGACCAGCTAGTGAGGGACTGGGACCAGCTAGTGAGTGACTGGGACCAGCTAGTGAGGGACTGGGACCAGCTAGTGAGGGACTGGGACCAGCTAGTGGGGGACTGGGACCAGCTAGTGAGGGACTGGGACCAGCTGGGGGACCAGCTAGTGGGGACTGGGACCAGCTAGTGGGGGACTGGGACCAGCTAGTGAGGGACTGGGACCAGCCAGTGAGGGACTGGGACCAGCTAGTGAATGACTGGGACCAGCTAGTGAATGACTGGGACCAGCTAGTGAAGGACTGGGACCAGCTAGTGAATGACTGGGACCAGCTACTTAGTGACTGTGACCAGCTAGTGAGGGACTGGGACCAGCTACTTAGTGAATGTGACCAGCTAGTGAGGGACTGGGACCAGCTAGTGGGGGACTGGGACCAGCTAGTGAGGGACTGGGACCAGCTAGTGAGGGACTGGGACCAGCTAGTGAGGGACTGGGACCAGCTAGTGAATGACTGGGACCAGCTAGTGAGGACTGGGACCAGCTAGTGAGGACTGGGACCAGCTAGTGAGGACTGGGACCAGCTAGTGAGGGACTGGGACCAGCTAGTGAGGGACTGGGACCAGCTAGTGAATGACTGGGACCAGCCAGTGGGGGACTGGGACCAGCTAGTGAGGGACTGGGACCAGCTAGTGAATGAATGTGACCAGCCAGTGAGGGACTGGGACCAGCTAGTGGGGGACTGGGACCAGCTAGTGAGGGACTGGGACCAGCTAGTGAGGGACTGGGACCAGCTAGTGAGGGACTGGGACCAGCTAGTGAATGAATGGGACCAGCTAGTGAGGGACTGGGACCAGCTAGTGAGGGACTGGGACCAGCTAGTGGGGGACTGGGACCAGCTAGTGAGGGACTGGGACCAGCTAGTGAATGACTGGGACCAGCCAGTGGGGGACTGGGACCAGCTAGTGAGGGACTGGGACCAGCTAGTGAATGAATGTGACCAGCCAGTGAGGGACTGGGACCAGCTAGTGAGGGACTGGGACCAGCTAGTGAGGGACTGGGACCAGCTACTTAGTGACTGGGACCAGCTAGTGAGTGATTGGGACCAGCTAGTGAGGGACTGGGACCAGCTAGTGAGTGACTGTGACCAGCTAGTAAGGGACTGGGACCAGCTAGTGAATGACTGGGACCAGCTAGTGAGGGACTGGGACCAGCTAGTGAGTGACTGGGACCAGCTAGTGACTGGGACCAGCTAGTGAGGGACTGGGACCAGCTAGTGAGGGACTGGGACCAGCTAGTGAATGACTGGGACCAGCTAGTGAGTGACTGGGACCAGCTAGTGAGTGACTGGGACCAGCTAGTGAGTGACTGTGACCAGCTAGTGAGGGACTGTGACCAGCTAGTGAGTGACTGGGACCAGCTAGTGAGACTGACTGTCAATGACTGTGACCAGCTAGTGAGGGACTGGGACCAGCTAGTGAGGGACTGGGACCAGCTAGTGAATGACTGGGACCAGCTAGTGAGTGATTGGGACCAGCTAGTGAGGGACTGGGACCAGCTAGTGAGTGACTGTGACCAGCTAGTAAGGGACTGGGACCAGCTAGTGAATGACTGGGACCAGCTAGTGAATGACTGGGACCAGCTAGTGAATGACTGGGACCAGCTAGTGAGGGACTGGGACCAGCTAGTGAGGGACTGGGACCAGCTAGTGAGGGACCAGCTAGTGAGTGACTGGGACCAGCTAGTGAGGGACTGGGACCAGCTAGTGAGTAAATATGACCAGCTGACCAGCTAGTGAGGACTGTGACCAGCTAGTGAGGGACTGGGACCAGCTAGTGAATGACTGGGACCAGCTAGTGAGGGACTGGGACCAGCTAGTGAATGACTGGGACCAGCTAGTGAGGGACTGGGACCAGCTAGTGAGTGACTGGGACCAGCTAGTGAGTGACTGGGACCAGCTAGTGAGTGACTGAGACCAGCTAGTGAGGGACTGGGACCAGCTAGTGAGGGACTGGGACCAGCTAGTGAATGACTGGGACCAGCTAGTGAGGGACTGGGACCAGCTAGTGAGTGATTGGGACCAGCTAGTGAGGGACTGGGACCAGCTAGTGAGGGACTGGGACCAGCTAGTAAGGGACTGGGACCAGCTAGTGAATGACTGGGACCAGCTAGTGAGGGACTGGGACCAGCTAGTGAGTGACTGGGACCAGCTACTGAGTGACTGTGACCAGCTACTGAGTGACTGGGACCAGCTACTGAGTGACTGGGACCAGCTAGTGAGGGACTGGGACCAGCTAGTGAGTGAATGTGACCAGCTACTTAGTGACTGGGACCAGCTAGTGAGGGACTGTGACCAGCTAGTGAGGGACTGTGACCAGCTAGTGAGTGAATGTGACCAGCTACTTAGTGACTGGGACCAGCTAGTGAGTGACTGGGACCAGCTACTTAGTGACTGGGACCAGCTAGTGAGGGACTGGGACCAGCTAGTGAGGGACTGGGACCAGCTAGTGAGGGACTGGGACCAGCTAGTGAGGGACCAGCTAGTGAGTGACTGGGACCAGCTAGTGAGGGACTGGGACCAGCTAGTGAGTAAATATGACCAGCTAGTGAGGGACTGGGACCAGCTAGTGAGGGACTGGGACCAGCTAGTGAGGGACTGTGACCAGCTAGTGAGGGACTGGGACCAGCTAGTGAGGGACTGGGACCAGCCAGTGAGTGACTGGGACCAGCTAGTGAGTGAATGTGAAAGCTAGTGAGTGACTGGGACCAGCTAGTGAATGACTGGGACCCGCTAGTGAGGGACTGGGACCAGCTAGTGAATGACTGGGACCAGCTAGTGAGTAAATATGACTAGCTAGTGAGGGACTGGGACCAGCTAGTGAGGGACTGGGACCAGCTAGTGAATGACTGGGACCAGCTAGTGAGTGACTGGGACCAGCTAGTGAGTGACTGGGACCAGCTAGTGAGTGACTGGGACCAGCTAGTGAGTGACTGGGACCAGCTAGTGAGTGACTGTGACCAGCTAGTGAGGGACTGGGACCAGCTAGTGAGGGACTGGGAATAGCTAGTCAATGACTGTGACCAGCTAGTGAGGGACTGGGACCAGCTAGTGAGTGACTGGGACCAGCTAGTGAGGACTGGGACCAGCTAGTGAATGACTGGGACCAGCTAGTGAGGGACTGGGACCAGCTAGTGAATGACTGGGACCAGCTAGTGAGGACTGGGACCAGCTAGTGAATGACTGGGACCAGCTAGTGAGGGACTGGGACCAGCTAGTGAATGACTGGGACCAGCTAGTGAGGGACTGGGACCAGCTAGTGAGGGACTGGGACCAGCTAGTGAGGGACTGGGACCAGCTAGTGAGGGACCAGCTAGTGAGTGACTGGGACCAGCTAGTGAGGGACTGGGACCAGCTAGTGAGTAAATATGACCAGCTAGTGAGGGACTGTGACCAGCTAGTGAGGGACTGGGACCAGCTAGTGAGTGACTGGGACCAGCTAGTGAGTGACTGGGACCAGCTAGTGAGTGACTGTGACCAGCTAGTGAGGGACTGGGACCAGCTAGTAAGGGACTGGGACCAGCTAGTAAGGGACTGGGACCAGCTAGTAAGGGACTGGGACCAGCTAGTGATGGACCGGGACCAGCTAGTGAATGACTGGGACTGGGACCAGCTAGTGAATGACTGGGACCAGCTAGTTAGTAAATATGACCAGCTAGTGAGGGACTGGGACCAGCTAGTGAGGGACTGGGACCAGCTAGTGAGGAACTGGGACCAGCTAGTGATGGACTGGGACCAGCTAGTGAGTGAATGTGACAAGCTAGTGAGGGACTGGGACCAGCTAGTGAGGGACTGGGACCAGCTAGTGATGGACCGGGACCAGCTAGTGAATGACTGGGACCAGCTAGTGAGTAAATATGACCAGCTAGTGAGGGACTGGGACCAGCTAGTGAGGGACTGGGACCAGCTAGTGATGGACTGGGACCAGCTAGTGATGGACTGGGACCAGCTAGTGATGGACTGGGACCAGCTAGTGAATGACTGGGACCAGCTAGTGGGGGACTGGGACCAGCTAGTGAGGGACTGGGACCAGCTAATGAGTGACTGGGACCAGCTAGTGAGGGACTGGGACAAGCTAGTGAAGGACTGGGACCAGCTAGTGAGTGACTGGGACCAGCTAGTGATGGACTGGGACCAGCTAGTGATGGACTGGGACCAGCTAGTGGGGGACTGGGACCAGCTAGTGAGGGACTGGGACCAGCTAGTGAGTGACTGGGACCAGCTAGTGAGTGACTGGGACCAGCTAGTGAGGGACTGGGACCAGCTAGTGAGGGACTGGGACCAGCTAGTGAGGGACTGGGACCAGCTAGTGAGGGACTGGGACCAGCTAGTGAGGGACTGGGACCAGCTAGTGGGGACTGGGACCAGCTAGTGGGGGACTGGGACCAGCTAGTGAATGACTGGGACCAGCTAGTGAGGGACTGGGACCAGCTAGTGAGTGACTGGGACCAGCTAGTGAGGGACTGGGACCAGCTAGTGAGGGACTGGGACCAGCTAGTGAGGGACTGGGACCAGCTATTGAATGACTGGGACCAGCTAGTGAGGGACTGGGACCAGCTAGTGAGGGACTGGGACCAGCTAGTGAGTGAGTGGGACCAGCTAGTGAGTGAATGTGACAAGCTAGTGAGGGACTGGGACCAGCTAGTGAGGGACTGGGACCAGCTAGTGAGTGAATGTGACAAGCTAGTGAGGGACTGGGACCAGCTAGTGAGGGACTGGGACCAGCTAGTGATGGACCGGGACCAGCTAGTGAATGACTGGGACCAGCTAGTGAGGGACTGGGACCAGCTAGTGAATGACTGGGACCAGCTAGTGAGTAACTGGGACCAGCTAGTGAGGACTGGGACCAGCTAGTGAGGACTGGGACCAGCTAGTGAGGGACTGGGACCAGCTAGTGAGGGACTGGGACCAGCTAGTGAGGGACTGGGACCAGCTAGTGAGGGACTGGGACCAGCTAGTGAGGGACTGGGACCAGCTAGTGAGGGACTGGGACCAGCTAGTGGGGACTGGGACCAGCTAGTGAGGGACTGGGACCAGCTAGTGAATGACTGGGACCAGCTAGTGAGTGATTGTGACCAGCTAGTGAGTGACTGGGACCAGCTAGTGAATGACTGGGACCAGCTAGTGAGTGACTGGGACCAGCTAGTGAGTGACTGGGACCAGCTAGTGAGTGACTGTGACCAGCTAGTGAGGGACTGGGACCAGCTAGTGAGGGACTGGGACCAGCTAGTGAGGGACTGGGACCAGCTAGTCAGGGACTGGGAATAGCTAGTCAATGACTGTGACCAGCTAGTGAGGGACTGGGACCAGCTAGTGAGTGACTGGGACCAGCTAGTGAGGGACTGGGACCAGCTAGTGAATGACTGGGACCAGCTAGTGAGGGACTGGGACCAGCTAGTGAGTGAATGTGACAAGCTAGTGAGTGACTGGGACCAGCTAGTGAGTGACTGGGACCAGCTAGTGAGGGACTGGGACCAGCTAGTAAGGGACTGGGACCAGCTAGTAAGGGACTGGGACCAGCTAGTGATGGACCGGGACCAGCTAGTGAATGACTGGGACCAGCTAGTGAGGGACTGGGACCAGCTAGTGAATGACTGGGACCAGCTAGTGAGTGACTGGGACCAGCTAGTGAGGGACTGGGACCAGCTAGTGAGGGACTGGGACCAGCTAGTGAGGGACTGGGACCAGCTAGTGATGGACTGGGACCAGCTAGTGATGGACTGGGACCAGCTAGTGATGGACTGGGACCAGCTAGTGATGGACTGGACCAGCTAGTGAGTGACTGGGACAAGCTAGTGAGTGAATGGGACCAGCTAGTAAGGGACTGGGACCAGCTAGTGAGTAAATATGACCAGCTAGTGAGGGACTGGGACCAGCTAGTGAGGGACTGGGACCAGCTAGTGAGGGACTGGGACCAGCTAGTGATGGACTGGGACCAGCTAGTGATGGACTGGGACCAGCTAGTGAATGACTGGGACCAGCTAGTGGGGGACTGGGACCAGCTAGTGAGGGACTGGGACCAGCTAATGAGTGACTGGGACCAGCTAGTGATGGACTGGGACCAGCTAGTGATGGACTGGGACCAGCTAGTGGGGGACTGGGACCAGCTAGTGAGTGACTGGGACCAGCTAGTGAGGAACTGGGACCAGCTAGTGAGGGACTGGGACCAGCTATTGAATGACTGGGACCAGCTAGTGAGGGACTGGGACCAGCTAGTGAGTGACTGGGACCAGCTAGTGAGGGACTGGGACCAGCTAGTGAGGACTGGGACCAGCTAGTGAGGGACTGGGACCAGCTAGTGAGTGAATGTGACAAGCTAGTGAGGGACTGGGACCAGCTAGTGAGGGACTGGGACCAGCTAGTGATGGACCGGGACCAGCTAGTGATGGACCGGGACCAGCTAGTGATGGACCGGGACCAGCTAGTGATGGACCGGGACCAGCTAGTGAATGACTGGGACCAGCTAGTGAGTAAATATGACCAGCTAGTGAGGGACTGGGACCAGCTAGTGAGGGACTGGGACCAGCTAGTGAGGGACTGGGACCAGCTAGTGATGGACTGGGACCAGCTAGTAATGGACTGGGACCAGCTAGTGATGGACTGGGACCAGCTAGTGAGTGACTGGGACCAGCTAGTGAGTGACTGGGACAAGCTAGTGAGTGAATGGGACCAGCTAGTAAGGGACTGGGACCAGCTAGTGAGTAAATATGACCAGCTAGTGAGGGACTGGGACCAGCTAGTGAGGGACTGGGACCAGCTAGTGATGGACTGGGACCAGCTAGTGATGGACTGGGACCAGCTAGTGATGGACTGGGACCAGCTAGTGATGGACTGGGACCAGCTAGTGAATGACTGGGACCAGCTAGTGGGGGACTGGGACCAGCTAGTGAGGGACTGGGACCAGCTAGTGAGGGACTGGGACAAGCTAGTGAAGGACTGGGACCAGCTAGTGAGTGACTGGGACCAGCTAGTGATGGACTGGGACCAGCTAGTGATGGACTGGGACCAGCTAGTGGGGGACTGGGACCAGCTAGTGAGGGACTGGGACCAGCTAGTGGGGGACTGGGACCAGCTAGTGAGGGACTGGGACCAGCTAGTGAGGGACTGGGACCAGCTAGTGAGGGACTGGGACTGGGACCAGCTAGTGAGGGACTGGGACCAGCTAGTGAGGACTGGGACCAGCTAGTGAGGGACTGGGACCAGCTAGTGAGGACTGGGACCAGCTAGTGAGGACCAGCTGAGGACTGGGACCAGCTAGTGAGGGACTGGGACCAGCTAGTGAGTAAATATGACCAGCTAGTGAGGGACTGTGACCAGCTAGTGAGGGACTGTGACCAGCTAGTGAGGGACTGGGACCAGCTAGTGAATGACTGGGACCAGCTAGTGAGGGACTGGGACCAGCTAGTGAATGACTGGGACCAGCTAGTGAGGGACTGGGACCAGCTAGTGAGTGACTGGGACCAGCTAGTGAGTGACTGGGACCAGCTAGTGAGTGACTGGGACCAGCTAGTGAGGGACTGGGACCAGCTAGTGAGGGACTGGGACCAGCTAGTGAATGACTGGGACCAGCTAGTGAGTGATTGGGACCAGCTAGTGAGGTACTGGGACCAGCTAGTGAGTGACTGTGACCAGCTAGTAAGGGACTGGGACCAGCTAGTGAATGACTGGGACCAGCTAGTGAATGACTGGGACCAGCTAGTGAATGACTGGGACCAGCTAGTGAGGGACTGGGACCAGCTAGTGAGGGACTGGGACCAGCTAGTGAGGGACTGGGACCAGCTAGTGAGTGACTGGGACCAGCTAGTGAGGGACTGGGACCAGCTAGTGAGTAAATATGACCAGCTAGTGAGGGACTGGGACCAGCTAGTGAGGGACTGGGACCAGCTAGTGAGGGACTGGGACCAGCTAGTGAGTGACTGGGACCAGCTAGTGAGGGACTGGGACCAGCTAGTGAATGACTGGGACCAGCTAGTGAGGGACTGGGACCAGCTAGTGAGTGACTGGGACCAGCTAGTGAGTGACTGGGACCAGCTAGTGAGTGACTGGGACCAGCTAGTGAGGGACTGGGACCAGCTAGTGAGGGACTGGGACCAGCTAGTGATGACTGGGACCAGCTAGTGAGGGACTGGGACCAGCTAGTGAGGACTGGGACCAGCTAGTGAGGGACTGGGACCAGCTAGTGAGTGACTGGGACCAGCTAGTGAGGGACTGGGACCAGCTAGTGAATGACTGGGACCAGCTAGTGAGGACTGGGACCAGCTAGTGAGGGACTGGGACCAGCTAGTGAGTGATTGTGACCAGCTAGTGAGTGACTGGGACCAGCTAGTGAGTGACTGGGACCAGCTAGTGAGTGACTGGGACCAGCTAGTGAGTGACTGTGACCAGCTAGTGAGGGACTGGGACCAGCTAGTGAGGGACTGTGACCAGCTAGTGAGGGACTGGTGACCAGCTAGTGAGGGACTGGGACCAGCTAGTGAGGACTGGGACCAGCTAGTGAGTGACTGGGACCAGCTTAGTGGGACCAGAGTGAGGGACTGGGACCAGCTAGTGAGGGACTGGGACCAGCTAGTGAGGGACTGGGACCAGCTAGTGAGGGACCAGCTAGTGAGTGACTGGGACCAGCTAGTGAGGGACTGGGACCAGCTAGTGAGTAAATATGACCAGCTAGTGAGGGACTGGGACCAGCTAGTGAGGGACTGTGACCAGCTAGTGAGGGACTGTGACCAGCTAGTGAGGGACTGGGACCAGCTAGTGAGGGACTGGGACCAGCCAGTGAGTGACTGGGACCAGCTAGTGAGTGAATGTGAAAGCTAGTGAGTGACTGGGACCAGCTAGTGAATGACTGGGACCCGCTAGTGAGGGACTGGGACCAGCTAGTGAATGACTGGGACCAGCTAGTGAGTAAATATGACTAGCTAGTGAGGGACTGGGACCAGCTAGTGAGGGACTGGGACCAGCTAGTGAATGACTGGGACCAGCTAGTGAGTGACTGGGACCAGCTAGTGAGTGACTGGGACCAGCTAGTGAGTGACTGGGACCAGCTAGTGAGTGACTGGGACCAGCTAGTGAGTGACTGTGACCAGCTAGTGAGGGACTGGGACCAGCTAGTGAGGGACTGGGAATAGCTAGTCAATGACTGTGACCAGCTAGTGAGGGACTGGGACCAGCTAGTGAGTGACTGGGACCAGCTAGTGAGGGACTGGGACCAGCTAGTGAATGACTGGGACCAGCTAGTGAATGACTGGGACCAGCTAGTGAATGACTGGGACCAGCTAGTGAGGGACTGGGACCAGCTAGTGAGGGACTGGGACCAGCTAGTGAGTGACTGGGACCAGCTAGTGAGGGACTGGGACCAGCTAGTGAATGACTGGGACCAGCTAGTGAGGGACTGGGACCAGCTAGTGAGGGACTGGGACCAGCTAGTGAGGGACTGGGACCAGCTAGTGAGGGACCAGCTAGTGAGTGACTGGGACCAGCTAGTGAGGGACTGGGACCAGCTAGTGAGTAAATATGACCAGCTAGTGAGGGACTGTGACCAGCTAGTGAGGGACTGGGACCAGCTAGTGAGTGACTGGGACCAGCTAGTGAGTGACTGGGACCAGCTAGTGAGTGAATGTGACAAGCTAGTGAGGGACTGGGACCAGCTAGTAAGGGACTGGGACCAGCTAGTGAGGGACTGGGACCAGCTAGTAAGGGACTGGGACCAGCTAGTGATGGACTGGGACCAGCTAGTGAAGGGACTGGGACCAGCTAGTGTGAGGACCAATTAGTAAATATGACCAGCTAGTGAGGGACTGGGACCAGCTAGTGAGGGACTGGGACCAGCTAGTGAGGGACTGGGACCAGCTAGTGATGGACTGGGACCAGCTAGTGAGTGACTGGGACCAGCTAGTGAGGGACTGGGACCAGCTAGTGAGGGACTGGGACCAGCTAGTGAGGGACTGGGACCAGCTAGTGAATGACTGGGACCAGCTAGTGAGTAAATATGACCAGCTAGTGAGGGACTGGGACCAGCTAGTGAGGGACTGGGACCAGCTAGTGATGGACTGGGACCAGCTAGTGATGGACTGGGACCAGCTAGTGATGGACTGGGACCAGCTAGTGAATGACTGGGACCAGCTAGTGGGGGACTGGGACCAGCTAGTGAGGGACTGGGACCAGCTAATGAGTGACTGGGACCAGCTAGTGAGGGACTGGGACAAGCTAGTGAAGGACTGGGACCAGCTAGTGAGTGACTGGGACCAGCTAGTGATGGACTGGGACCAGCTAGTGATGGACTGGGACCAGCTAGTGGGGGACTGGGACCAGCTAGTGAGGGACTGGGACCAGCTAGTGAGTGACTGGGACCAGCTAGTGAGTGACTGGGACCAGCTAGTGAGTGACTGGGACCAGCTAGTGAGGGACTGGGACCAGCTAGTGAGGGACTGGGACCAGCTAGTGAGGGACTGGGACCAGCTAGTGAGGGACTGGGACCAGCTAGTGAGGGACTGGGACCAGCTAGTGGGGGACTGGGACCAGCTAGTGAATGACTGGGACCAGCTAGTGAGGGACTGGGACCAGCTAGTGAGTGACTGGGACCAGCTAGTGAGGGACTGGGACCAGCTAGTGAGGGACTGGGACCAGCTAGTGAGGGACTGGGACCAGCTAGTGAGGGACTGGGACCAGCTAGTGAGGGACTGGGACCAGCTAGTGAGGGACTGGGACCAGCTAGTGAGTGACTGGGACCAGCTAGTGAGTGAATGTGACAAGCTAGTGAGGACTGGGACCAGCTAGTGAGGGACTGGGACCAGCTAGTGAGTGACTGTGACCAGCTAGTGAGGACTGGGACCAGCTAGTGAGGGACTGGGACCAGCTAGTGATGGACCGGGACCAGCTAGTGAATGACTGGGACCAGCTAGTGAGGGACTGGGACCAGCTAGTGAATGACTGGGACCAGCTAGTGAGTAAATATGACCAGCTAGTGAGGGACTGGGACCAGCTAGTGAGGGACTGGGACCAGCTAGTGAGGGACTGGGACCAGCTAGTGAGGGACTGGGACCAGCTAGTGAGGGACTGGGACCAGCTAGTGAGGGACTGGGACCAGCTAGTGAGGGACTGGGACCAGCTAGTGGGGGACTGGGACCAGCTAGTGGGGGACTGGGACCAGCTAGTGAATGACTGGGACCAGCTAGTGAATGACTGGGACCAGCTAGTGAGTGACTGGGACCAGCTAGTGAGTGACTGGGACCAGCTAGTGAGGGACTGGGACCAGCTAGTGAGTGACTGGGACCAGCTAGTGAGTGACTGGGACCAGCTAGTGAGGGACTGGGAGCTAGTGAAGGACTGGGACCAGCTAGTGAGGGACTGGGACCAGCTAGTGAGGGACTGGGAATAGCTAGTCAATGACTGTGACCAGCTAGTGAGGGACTGGGACCAGCTAGTGAGTGACTGGGACCAGCTAGTGAGGGACTGGGACCAGCTAGTGAATGACTGGGACCAGCTAGTGAGGGACTGGGACCAGCTAGTGAGTGACTGGGACCAGCTAGTGAGTGACTGGGACCAGCTAGTGAGTGACTGGGACCAGCTAGTGAGGGACTGGGACCAGCTAGTGAGGGACTGGGACCAGCTAGTGAGGGACTGGGACCAGCTAGTGATGGACCGGGACCAGCTAGTGAATGACTGGGACCAGCTAGTGAGGGACTGGGACCAGCTAGTGAATGACTGGGACCAGCTAGTGAGTGACTGACCAGCTAGTGAGGGACTGGGACCAGCTAGTGAGGGACTGGGACCAGCTAGTGAGGGACTGGGACCAGCTAGTGAGGGACTGGGACCAGCTAGTGATGGACTGGGACCAGCTAGTGATGGACTGGGACCAGCTAGTGATGGACTGGGACCAGCTAGTGAGTGACTGGGACCAGCTAGTGAGTGACTGGGACCAGCTAGTGAGGGACTGGGACCAGCTAGTGAGTAACTGGGACCAGCTAGTGAGGGACTGGGACCAGCTAGTGAGGGACTGGGACCAGCTAGTGAGGACTGGGACCAGCTAGTGAGGGACTGGGACCAGCTAGTGATGGACTGGGACCAGCTAGTGAATGACTGGGACCAGGGACTGGGACCAGCTAGTGAGGGACTGGGACCAGCTAATGAGTGACTGGGACCAGCTAGTGATGGACTGGGACCAGCTAGTGATGGACTGGGACCAGCTAGTGAGGGACTGGGACCAGCTAGTGAGTGACTGGGACCAGCTAGTGAGGGACTGGGACCAGCTAGTGAGGGACTGGGACCAGCTATTGAATGACTGGGACCAGCTAGTGAGGGACTGGGACCAGCTAGTGAGTGAGTGGGACCAGCTAGTGAGTGAATGTGACAAGCTAGTGAGGGACTGGGACCAGCTAGTGAGGGACTGGGACCAGCTAGTGAGTGAATGTGACAAGCTAGTGAGGGACTGGGACCAGCTAGTGAGGGACTGGGACCAGCTAGTGATGGACCGGGACCAGCTAGTGATGGACCGGGACCAGCTAGTGATGGACCGGGACCAGCTAGTGATGGACCGGGACCAGCTAGTGAATGACTGGGACCAGCTAGTGAGGGACCGGGACCAGCTAGTGAGGGACTGGGACCAGCTAGTGAGGGACTGGGACCAGCTAGTGAGGGACTGGGACCAGCTAGTGATGGACTGGGACCAGCTAGTAATGGACTGGGACCAGCTAGTGAGGGACTGGGACCAGCTAGTGAGTGACTGGGACCAGCTAGTGAGTGACTGGGACCAGCTAGTGAGTGAATGGGACCAGCTAGTGAGGGACTGGGACCAGCTAGTGAGTAAATATGACCAGCTAGTGAGGGACTGGGACCAGCTAGTGAGGGACTGGGACCAGCTAGTGATGGACTGGGACCAGCTAGTGATGGACTGGGACCAGCTAGTGATGGACTGGGACCAGCTAGTGATGGACTGGGACCAGCTAGTGAATGACTGGGACCAGCTAGTGAGGGACTGGGACCAGCTAGTGAGGGACTGGGACCAGCTAGTGAGGGACTGGGACCAGCTAGTGAGGACTGGGACCAGCTAGTGAGTGACTGGGACCAGAGTGATGGACTGGGACCAGCTAGTGAGGGACTGGGACCAGCTAGTGAGGGACTGGGACCAGCTAGTGGGGGACTGGGACCAGCTAGTGAGGGACTGGGACCAGCTAGTGAGGGACTGGGACCAGCTAGTGAGGGACTGGGACCAGCTAGTGAGGGACTGGGACCAGCTAGTGAGGGACTGGGACCAGCTAGTGAGGGACTGGGACCAGCTAGTGAGGACTGGGACCAGCTAGTGAGGACTGGGACCAGCTAGGGACTGGGACCAGCTAGTGAATGACTGGGACCAGCTAGTGAGGGACTGGGACCAGCTAGTGAGTGACTGGGACCAGCTAGTGAGTGACTGGGACCAGCTAGTGAGGGACTGGGACCAGCTAGTGAGGGACTGGGACCAGCTAGTGAGTGACTGGGACCAGCTAGTGAGGGACTGGGACCAGCTAGTGAGGGACTGGGACCAGCTAGTGAGTGACTGGGACCAGCTAGTGAGTGAATGTGACAAGCTAGTGAGGGACTGGGACCAGCTAGTGAGTGAGTGGGACCAGCTGGTGACCAGCTAGTGAGGGACTGGGACCAGCTAGTGAGGGACTGGGACCAGCTAGTGATGGACCGGGACCAGCTAGTGAATGACTGGGACCAGCTAGTGAGGGACTGGGACCAGCTAGTGAATGACTGGGACCAGCTAGTGAGTAAATATGACCAGCTAGTGAGGGACTGGGACCAGCTAGTGAGGGACTGGGACCAGCTAGTGAGGGACTGGGACCAGCTAGTGAATGACTGGGACCAGCTAGTGAGTGACTGTGACCAGCTAGTGAGTGACTGGGACCAGCTAGTGAATGACTGGGACCAGCTAGTGAGTGACTGGGACCAGCTAGTGAGTGACTGTGACCAGCTAGTGAGTGACTGGGACCAGCTAGTGAGTGACTGTGACCAGCTAGTGAGGGACTGGGACCAGCTAGTGAGGGACTGGGACCAGCTAGTCAGGGACTGGGAATAGCTAGTCAATGACTGTGACCAGCTAGTGAGGGACTGGGACCAGCTAGTGAGTGACTGGGACCAGCTAGTGAGGGACTGGGACCAGCTAGTGAATGACTGGGACCAGCTAGTGAGGGACTGGGACCAGCTAGTGAATGACTGGGACCAGCTAGTGAGTGACTGGGACCAGCTAGTGAGTGACTGGGACCAGCTAGTGAGTGAATGTGACAAGCTAGTGAGGGACTGGGACCAGCTAGTGAGGGACTGTGACCAGCTAGTGAGGGACTGTGACCAGCTAGTGAGGGACTGGGACCAGCCAGTGAGTGACTGTGACCAGCTAGTGAGGGACTGGGACCAGCTAGTGAGTGACTGGGACCAGCTAGTGAGTGACTGGGACCAGCTAGTGAGGGACTGGGACAAGCTAGTGAAGGACTCGGACCAGCTAGTGAGTGACTGGGACCAGCTAGTGATGGACTGGGACCAGCTAGTGATGGACTGGGACCAGCTAGTGGGGGACTGGGACCAGCTAGTGAGGGACTGGACCAGCTAGTGGGGGACTGGGACCAGCTAGTGAGGGACTGGGACCAGCTAGTGAGGGACTGGGACCAGCTGAGGGACTGAGTGGGACTGGGACCAGCTAGTGAGTGACTGGGACCAGCTAGTGAGTGACTGGGACCAGCTAGTGAGGGACTGGGACCAGCTAGTGAGGACTGGGACCAGCTAGTGAGGGACTGGGACCAGCTAGTGAGGGACTGGGACCAGCTAGTGAGGGACTGGGACCAGCTAGTGAGGACTGGGACCAGCTAGTGAGGGACTGGGACCAGCTGACTGGGACCAGCTAGTGAGGGACTGGGACCAGCTAGTGAGTGACTGGGACCAGCTAGTGAGTGACTGGGACCAGCTAGTGAGTGACTGGGACCAGCTAGTGAGGACTGGGACCAGCTAGTGAGGGACTGGGACCAGCTAGTGAGGGACTGGGACCAGCTAGTGAGGGACTGGGACCAGCTAGTGAGGGACTGGGACCAGCTAGTGAGTGACTGGGACCAGCTAGTGAGTGAATGTGACAAGCTAGTGAGTGACTGGGACCAGCTAGTGAGTGACTGGGACCAGCTAGTGAGTGAATGTGACAAGCTAGTGAGGGACTGGGACCAGCTAGTAAGGGACTGGGACCAGCTAGTGATGGACCGGGACCAGCTAGTGATGACTGGGACCAGCTAGTGAATGGACTGGGACCAGCTAGTGAGGACTGGGACCAGCTAGTGAGGGACTGGGACCAGCTAGTGAGGACTGGGACCAGCTAGTGATGGACTGGGACCAGCTAGTGATGGACTGGGACCAGCTAGTGAGGGACTGGGACCAGCTAGTGAGTGACTGGGACCAGCTAGTGAGTGACTGGGACCAGCTAGTGATGGACTGGGACCAGCTAGTGAGGGACTGGGACCAGCTAGTGAGTAAATATGACCAGCTAGTGAGGGACTGGGACCAGCTAGTGAGGGACTGGGACCAGCTAGTGAGGGACTGGGACCAGCTAGTGATGGACTGGGACCAGCTAGTGATGGACTGGGACCAGCTAGTGAATGACTGGGACCAGCTAGTGAGGGACTGGGACCAGCTAGTGAGGGACTGGGACCAGCTAGTGAGGACTGGGACCAGCTAGTGAGTGACTGGGACCAGCTAGTGAGTGACTGGGACCAGCTAGTGATGGACTGGGACCAGCTAGTGAGGGACTGGGACCAGCTAGTGGGGGACTGGGACCAGCTAGTGAGGGACTGGGACCAGCTAGTGAGGGACTGGGACCAGCTAGTGAGGGACTGGGACCAGCTAGTGAGGGACTGGGACCAGCTAGTGAGGGACTGGGACCAGCTAGTGAGGGACTGGGACCAGCTAGTGAGGGACTGGGACCAGCTAGTGAGGGACTGGGACCAGCTAGTGAGGACTGGGACCAGCTAGTGAGTGACTGGGACCAGCTAGTGAGGACTGGGACCAGCTAGTGAGTGACTGGGACCAGCTAGTGAGTGACTGGGACCAGCTAGTGAGGGACTGGGACCAGCTAGTGAGGACTGGGACCAGCTAGTGAGGGACTGGGACCAGCTAGTGAGGACTGGGACCAGCTAGTGAGGGACTGGGACCAGCTAGTGAGTGAGTGGGAGCTGAATGGACAAGCTAGTGAGGGACTGGGACCAGCTAGTGAGTGACTGGGACCAGCTAGTGAGTGAATGTGACAAGCTAGTGAGGGACTGGGACCAGCTAGTGAGGGACTGGGACCAGCTAGTGATGGACCGGGACCAGCTAGTGAATGACTGGGACCAGCTAGTGAGGGACTGGGACCAGCTAGTGAATGACTGGGACCAGCTAGTGAGTAAATATGACCAGCTAGTGAGGGACTGGGACCAGCTAGTGAGGGACTGGGACCAGCTAGTGAGGGACTGGGACCAGCTAGTGAATGACTGGGACCAGCTAGTGAGTGATTGTGACCAGCTAGTGAGTGACTGGGACCAGCTAGTGAATGACTGGGACCAGCTAGTGAGTGACTGGGACCAGCTAGTGAGTGACTGTGACCAGCTAGTGAGGGACTGGGACCAGCTAGTGAGGGACTGGGACCAGCTAGTGAGTGACTGGGACCAGCTAGTGAGGACTGGGACCAGCTAGTGAGGGACTGGGACCAGCTAGTCAATGACTGGGACCAGCTAGTGAGGACTGGGACCAGCTAGTGAGTGACTGGGACCAGCTAGTGAGGACTGGGACCAGCTAGTGAATGACTGGGACCAGCTAGTGAGGGACTGGGACCAGCTAGTGAGTGACTGGGACCAGCTAGTGAGGGACTGGGACCAGCTAGTGAGGGACTGGGACCAGCTAGTGAGTAAATATGACCAGCTAGTGAGGGACTGGGACCAGCTAGTGAGGGACTGGGACCAGCTAGTGAGGGACTGGGACCAGCTAGTGAGGGACTGGGACCAGAGTGGGACTGGGACCAGCTAGTGAGTGAGCTGGACTAGTGAGTGACTGGGACCAGCTAGTGAGTGACTGGGACCAGCTAGTGAGTGACTGGTGAGCTAGTGAGGGACTGGGACCAGCTAGTGAGGGACTGGGACCAGCTAGTGAGGGACTGGGACCAGCTAGTGAGGGACTGGGACCAGCTAGTGAGTGACTGGGACCAGCTAGTGAGGACTGGGACCAGCTAGTGAGGGACTGGGACCAGCTAGTGAGTGACTGGGACCAGCTAGTGAGGATGTGACCAGCTAGTGAGGGACTGGGACCAGCTAGTGATGGACTGGGACCAGCTAGTGATGGACTGGGACCAGTGAATGACTGGGATGAGGGACTGGGACCAGCTAGTGATGACTGGGACCAGCTAGTGATGGACTGGGTAAATATGACCAGCTAGTGAGGACTGGGACCAGCTAGTGAGGGACTGGGACCAGCTAGTGAGGGACTGGGACCAGCTAGTGAGGGACTGGGACCAGCTAGTGAGGACTGGGACCAGCTAGTGAGTGACTGGGACCAGCTAGTGAGGGACTGGGACCAGCTAGTGAGGGACTGGGACCAGCTAGTGTGACTGGGACCAGCTAGTGAGGACTGGGACCAGCTAGTGAGGGACTGGGACCAGCTAGTGAATGACTGGGACCAGCTAGTGAGGACTGGGACCAGCTAGTGAGGACTGGGACCAGCTAGTGAGGACTGGGACCAGCTAGTGAATGACTGGGACCAGCTAGTGAGGACTGGGACCAGCTAGTGAATGACTGGGACCAGCTGAGTGACTGGGACCAGCTAGTGAGGGACTGGGACCAGCTAGTGAGGGACTGGGACCAGCTAGTGAGTGACTGGGACCAGCTAGTGAGGGACTGGGACCAGCTAGTGAGGGACTGGGACCAGCTAGTGAGGGACTGGGACCAGCTAGTGAGGGACTGGGACCAGCTAGTGAGGGACTGGGACCAGCTAGTGAGGGACTGGGACCAGCTAGTGAGGACTGGGACCAGCTAGTGAGGGACTGGGACCAGCTAGTGAGGGACTGGGACCAGCTAGTGAGGACTGGGACCAGCTAGTGATGGACTGGGACCAGCTAGTGAGGGACTGGGACCAGCTAGTGAGGGACTGGGACCAGCTAGTGAGGGACTGGGACCAGCTAGTGAGGACTGGGACCAGCTAGTGAATGACTGGGACCAGCTAGTGAGGGACTGGGACCAGCTAGTGATGACTGGGACCAGCTAGTGAGGACTGGGACCAGCTAGTGAGGGACTGGGACCAGCTAGTGAGGGACTGGGACCAGCTAGTGATGGACTGGGACCAGCTAGTGAGGACTGGGACCAGCTAGTGAGTGACTGGGACAGCTAGTGAGCTGGGACCAGTGAGTGACTGGGACCAGCTAGTGAGTGACTGGGACCAGCTAGTAGTGTGACCAGCTAGTGAGGGACTGGGACCAGCTAGTGAGGGACTGGGACCAGCTAGTGAGGGACTGGGACCCACTGGGACCAGCTAGTGACCAGCTAGTGGACTGGGACCAGCTAGGGACTGGGACCAGCTAGTGAGGGACTGGGACCAGCTAGTGAGGACTGGGACCAGCTAGTGGGGACTGGGACCAGCTAGTGAGTGACTGGGACCAGCTAGTGAGTGACTGGGACCAGCTAGTGAGGGACTGGGACCAGCTAGTGAGGACTGGGACCAGCTAGTGAGGGACCAGCTAGTGAGGACTGGGACCAGCTAGTGATGGACTGGGACCAGCTAGTGAATGACTGGGACCAGCTAGTGAGGGACTGGGACCAGCTAGTGAGGGACTGGGACCAGCTAGTGAGGACTGGGACCAGCTAGTGAGGGACTGGGACCAGCTAGTGAGGGACTGGGACCAGCTAGTGAGGGACTGGGACCAGCTAGTGAGGGACTGGGACCAGCTAGTGAGTGACTGGGACCAGCTAGTGAGTGACTGGGACCAGCTAGTGAGGGACTGGGACCAGCTAGTGAGGGACTGGGACCAGCTAGTGAGGACTGGGACCAGCTAGTGAGGGACTGGGACCAGCTAGTGAGGGACTGGGACCAGCTAGTGGGGACTGGGACCAGCTAGTGAATGACTGGGACCAGCTAGTGAGGGACTGGGACCAGCTAGTGAGGACTGGGACCAGCTAGTGAGTGACTGGGACTAGTGGGACTGGGACCAGCTAGTGAGGGACTGGGACCAGCTATTGAATGACTGGGACCAGCTAGTGGGGACTGGGACCAGCTAGTGAGTGACTGGGACTGGGACCAGCTAGTGAGGACTGGGACCAGCTGGGGACTGGGACCAGCTAGTGAGGACTGGGACCAGCTAGTGAGGGACTGGGACCAGCTGGGACCAGCTAGTGAATGACTGGGACCAGACCAGCTAGTGAATGACTGGGACCAGCTAGTGAGTAAATATGACCAGCTAGTGAGGACTGGGACCAGCTAGTGAGGACTGGGACCAGCTAGTGAGGACTGGGACCAGCTAGTGAGTGACTGGGACCAGCTAGTGAGGACTGGGACCAGCTAGTGAGTGACTGGGACCAGCTAGTGAGGGACTGGGACCAGCTAGTGAGGGACTGGGACCAGCTAGTGAGGGACTGGGACCAGCTGACTGTGACCAGCTAGTGAGGGACTGGGACCAGCTAGTGAGGACTGGGACCAGCTAGTGAGGGACTGGGACCAGCTAGTGAGGGACTGGGACCAGCTAGTGAGGACTGGGACCAGCTAGTGAGTGACTGGGACCAGCTAGTGAGTGACTGGGACCAGCTAGTGAGTGACTGTGACCAGCTAGTGAGGGACTGGGACCAGCTAGTGAGGGACTGGGACCAGCTAGTGAGGGACTGGGACCAGCCAGAGGACTGGGACCAGCTAGTGAGGGACTGGGACCAGCTAGTGAGTGAATGTGACCAGCTAGTGAGTGACTGGGACCAGCTAGTGAGTGACTGGGACCAGCTAGTGAGTGAATGTGACAAGCTAGTGAGGGACTGGGACCAGCTAGTGAGGGACTGGGACCAGCTAGTGATGGACCGGGACCAGCTAGTGAATGACTGGGACCAGCTAGTGAGGACTGGGACCAGCTAGTGATGACTGGGACCAGCTAGTGAGTGAATATGACCAGCTAGTGAGGGACTGGGACCAGCTAGTGAGGACTGGGACCAGCTAGTGAGGGACTGGGACCAGCTAGTGAGGACTGGGACCAGCTAGTGAGGGACTGGGACCAGCTAGTGAATGAGTGACTGGGACCAGCTAATGACTGGGACCAGCTAGTGAGGGACTGGGACCAGCTAGTGAGGGACTGGGACCAGCTAGTGAGTGACTGGGACCAGCTAGTGAGGGACTGGGACCAGCTGGGACCAGCTAGTGAGGACTGGGACCAGCTAGTGAGGACTGGGACCAGCTAGTGAGGGACTGGGACCAGCTAGTGAGGGACTGGGACCAGCTAGTGATGAGGGACTGGGACCAGCTAGTGAGGGACTGGGACCAGCTAGTGAGGACTGGGACCAGCTAGTGAGGACTGGGACCAGCTAGTGAGTGACTGGGACCAGCTAGTGAGGACTGGGACCAGCTAGTGAGGGACTGGGACCAGCTAGTGAGGGACTGGGACCAGCTAGTGAGGGACTGGGACCAGCTAGTGAGGGACTGGGACCAGCTAGTGAGGGACTGGGACCAGCTAGTGAGGGACTGGGACCAGCTAGTGAGGGACTGGGACCAGCTAGTGAGTGACTGGGACCAGCTAGTGAGTGACTGGGACCAGCTAGTGAGGGACTGGGACCAGCTAGTGAGGGACTGGGACCAGCTAGTGAGGGACTGGGACCAGCTAGTGAGGGACTGGGACCAGCTAGTGAGGGACTGGGACCAGCTAGTGAGGGACTGGGACCAGCTAGTGAGGGACTGGGACCAGCTAGTGAGGGACTGGGACCAGCTAGTGAGGGACTGGGACCAGCTAGTGAGGGACTGGGACCAGCTAGTGAGGGACTGGGACCAGCTAGTGAATGACTGGGACCAGCTAGTGAGGGACTGGGACCAGCTAGTGAGGGACTGGGACCAGCTAGTGAGGACTGGGACCAGCTAGTGAGGGACTGGGACCAGCTAGTGAGTGACTGGGACCAGCTAGTGAGTGAATGTGACAAGCTAGTGAGGGACTGGGACCAGCTAGTGAGGGACTGGGACCAGCTAGTGATGGACTGGGACCAGCTAGTGTGACTGGGACCAGCTAGTGAGGGACTGGGACCAGCTAGTGAGACTGGGACCAGCTAGTGGATATGACCAGCTAGTGAGGGACTGGGACCAGCTAGTGAGGGACTGGGACCAGCTAGTGAGGGACTGGGACCAGCTAGTGAATGACTGGGACCAGCTAGTGAGGGACTGGGACCAGCTAGTGAGGGACTGGGACCAGCTAGTGACCAGCTGACTGGGACCAGCTAGTGAGTGACTGGGACCAGCTGACTGGGACCAGCTAGTGAGGAC
Organism: Oncorhynchus nerka; assembly: GCF_034236695.1. Taxonomy (NCBI): domain Eukaryota; kingdom Metazoa; phylum Chordata; class Actinopteri; order Salmoniformes; family Salmonidae; genus Oncorhynchus; species Oncorhynchus nerka. The sequence continues at coordinate 85,766,178 of NC_088398.1, forward strand.
TGGGACCAGCTAGTGAGGACTGGGACCAGCTAGTGAATGGGACTGGGAATAGCTAGTCAATGACTGTGACCAGCTAGTGAGGGACTGGGACCAGCTAGTGAGTGACTGGGACCAGCTAGTGAGGGACTGGGACCAGCTAGTGAGTGACTGGGACCAGCTAGTGAGGGACTGGGACCAGCTAGTGAATGACTGGGACCAGCTAGTGAGGGACTGGGACCAGCTAGTGAGTGAATGTGACAAGCTAGTGAGTGACTGGGACCAGCTAGTGAGTGACTGGGACCAGCTAGTGAGTGAATGTGACAAGCTAGTGAGGGACTGGGACCAGCTAGTGAGGGACTGTGACCAGCTAGTGAGGGACTGGGACCAGCCAGTGAGTGACTGTGACCAGCTAGTGAGTGAATGTGACAAGCTAGTGAGTGACTGGGACCAGCTAGTGAGTGACTGGGACCAGCTAGTGAGTGAATGTGACAAGCTAGTGAGGGACTGGGACCAGCTAGTGATGGACCGGGACCAACTAGTGAATGACTGGGACCAGCTAGTGAGGGACTGGGACCAGCTAGTGAATGACTGGGACCAGCTAGTGAGTAAGGATGACCAGCTAGTGAGGGACTGGGACCAGCTAGTGAGGGACTGGGACCAGCTAGTGAGGGACTGGGACCAGCTAGTGAGGACTGGGACCAGCTAGTGAGGGACTGGGACCAGCTAGTGAGGGACTGGGACCAGCTAGTGAGGGACTGGGACCAGCTAGTGAGTGACTGGGACCAGCTAGTGAGTGACTGGGACCAGCTAGTGAGGGACTGGGACCAGCTAGTGAGGGACTGGGACCAGCTAGTGAGGGACTGGGACCAGCTAGTGAGGGACTGGGACCAGCTAGTGAGGGACTGGGACCAGCTAGTGAGGGACTGGGACCAGCTAGTGAGGGACTGGGACCAGCTAGTGAGTGACTGGGACCAGCTAGTGAGACTGGGACTAGGACCAGGGACTGGGACCAGCTAGTGACTGTGGTGAGGGACTGGGACCAGCTAGTGAGGGACTGGGACCAGCTAGTGGGGACTGGGACCAGCTAGTGAGGGACTGGGACCAGCTAGTGAGGACTGGGACCAGCTAGTGAGGGACTGGGACCAGCTGACCAGCTAGTGAGGGACTGGGAGCTAGTGAGGGACTGGGACCAGCTAGTGAGGACTGGGACCAGCTAGTGAGGGACTGGGACCAGCTAGTGAGGGACTGGGACCAGCTAGTGAGTGACTGGGACAGTGTGAGCTAGTGAGGGACTGGGACCAGCTAGTGAGTGACTGGGACCAGCTAGTGAGTGACTGGGACTGGGACCAGCTAGTGAGGGACTGGGACCAGCTAGTGATGGACTGGGACCAGCTAGTGAATGACTGGGACCAGCTAGTGAGGGACTGGGACCAGCTAGTGAATGACTGGGACCAGCTAGTGAATGGGACCAGCTAGTGAGGGACTGGGACCAGCTATTGAGGGACTGGGACCAGCTATTGAGGGACTGGGACCAGCTAGTGAGGGACTGGGACCAGCTAGTGAGTGACTGGGACCAGCTAGTGAGTGAATGTGACCAGCTAGTGAGGGACTGGGACCAGCTAGTGAGGGACTGGGACCAGCTAGTGAGGGACTGGGACCAGCTAGTGAGGGACTGGGACCAGCTAGTGAGGGACTGGGACCAGCTAGTGAGGGACTGGGACCAGCTAGTGGGGGACTGGGACCAGCTAGTGAGGGACTGGGACCAGCTAGTGAGTGACTGGGACCAGCTAGTGAGTGACTGGGACCAGCTAGTGAGTGACTGGGACCAGCTAGTGAGTGACTGGGACCAGCTAGTGAGGGACTGGGACCAGCTAGTGGGGGACTGGGACCAGCTAGTGAGGGACTGCGACCAGCTAGTGAGGGACTGGGACCAGCTAGTGAGTGAATGACCAGCTAGTGAGGGACTGGGACCAGCTGAGGACTGGGACCAGCTAGGGACTGGGACCAGCTAGTGAGGGACTGGGACCAGCTAGTGAGGACTGGGACCAGCTAGTGAGGGACTGGGACCAGCTAGTGAGGGACTGGGACCAGCTAGTGAGTGACTGGGACCAGCTAGTGAGTGACTGTGACCAGCTAGTGAGGGACTGGGACCAGCTAGTGAGGACTGGGACCAGCTAGTGAGGACTGGGACCAGCTAGTGACTGGGACTGGGACCAGCTAGTGAGTGACTGGGACCAGCTAGTGAGGGACTGGGACCAGCTAGTGCTAGTGGGACTGGGACCAGCTAGTGAGGGACTGGGACCAGCTAGTGGGACTGGGACCAGCTAGTGAGGGACTGGGACCAGCTAGTGAGGGACTGGGACCAGCTAGTGAGGACTGGGACCAGCTAGTGAATGACTGGGACCAGCTAGTGAGGGACTGGGACCAGCTAGTGAGGGACTGGGACCAGCTAGTGAGTGACTGGGACCAGCTAGTGAGGGACTGGGACCAGCTAGTGAGGACTGGGACCAGCTAGTGAGGGACTGGGACCAGCTAGTGAGTGAGGACTGGGACCAAGTGAGGGACTGGGACCAGCTAGTGAGGGACTGGGACCAGCTAGTGAAGACTGGGACCAGCTAGTGATGACCAGCTAGGACTGGGACCAGCTAGTGAGGGACTGGGACCAGCTAGTGAGGGACTGGGACCAGCTAGTGAGGGACTGGGACCAGTGAGGACTGGGACCAGCTAGTGAGGACTGGGACCAGCTAGTGAATGACTGGGACCAGCTGTGGGACCAGCTAGGGACTGGGACCAGCTAGTGAATGACTGGGACCAGCTAATGAGTGACTGGGACCAGCTAGTGAGGGACTGGGACAAGCTAGTGAAGGACTGGGACCAGCTAGTGAGTGACTGGGACCAGCTAGTGAGTGACTGGGACCAGCTAGTGGGGGACTGGGACCAGCTAGTGAGGGACTGGGACCAGCTAGTGGGGGACTGGGACCAGCTAGTGGGGGACTGGGACCAGCTAGTGAGGTACTGGGACCAGCTGAGGGTGGGACCAGCTATTGAGGACTGGGACCAGCTAGTGAGGGACTGGGACCAGCTAGTGAGGGACTGGGACCAGCTAGTGAGTGAATATGACCAGCTAGTGAGTGACTGGGACCAGCTAGTGGGGGACTGGGACCAGCTAGTGGGGGACTGGGACCAGCTAGTGAGGGACTGGGACCAGCTAGTGAGGGACTGGGACCAGCTAGTGAGGGACTGGGACCAGCTAGTGGGGGACTGGGACCAGCTAGTGGGGGACTGGGACCAGCTAGTGAGGGACTGGGACCCAGGCTGGGACCAGCTAGTGGGGACTGGGACCAGCTAGTGGGGGACTGGGACCAGCTAGTGGGGGACTGGGACCAGCTAGTGGGGGACTGGGACCAGCTAGTGAGGGACTGGGACCAGCTAGTGAATGACTGGGACCAGCTAGTGAGTGAGTGGGACCAGCTAGTGAGTGACTGGGACCAGCTAGTGAGGGACTGGGACCAGCTAGTGGGGGACTGGGACCAGCTAGTGAATGACTGTGACCAGCGATAGCTGGTTTCCCACCCTCTGCCTGATAAACTACTCACTGCATGGCAGCTCAGTGTGCAGATGACTGAAAGGACTTGTGCTTTGTCTGCTTATAACAACAATGCATGTATAAAGACAACAGCTCCCGTTCTGGCACTCCACAGTCATGGCTTAGTTTTATCAAGATTACAAACAGTAGGAACTCCTCTCTCCTTTCTGCCAAATCAATCTACACCAGCCAGCCAGGCAGGCAGCTAGCCAGCCAGCCAGCCAGCCAGCCAGCCAGCCAGCCAGCCAGACACTCCCTACCAAGTTGATTGCTGGCTTGCTTCAGTATCTACCAGAAGTGTGAGCTGAGAGGATGAATCTCCTCCGGATGAGTCAGGGAGATTGAGATGAGGAGATTCCATTTGGCAGACAGGCACTAGGTCAGAACATGGGAGGACAGGAGAGGAGATCTCACGGGAGAGGGGATCTCACGGGAGAGGGGATCTCACGGGAGAGGGGATCTCACGGGAGAGGGGATCTCACAGGAGAGGGGAACTCACAGGAGAGGGGATCTCACAGGAGAGGGGATCTCACAGGAGAGGGGATCTCACAGGAGAGGGGATCTCACAGGAGAGGGGATCTCACAGGAGAGGGGATCTCACAGGAGAGGGGCTCTCACAGGGGGCGGGGCGATCTCACAGGGGAGGGGATCTCACAGGAGAGGGGATCTCACAGGAGAGGGGATCTCACAGGAGAGGGGATCTCACGGGGGCGGGGTTCTTGCGGGAGAGGGGATCTCAGAGGAGAGGGGATCTCAGGGGGGGGGGGGGTGATCTCACAGGAGAGTGGATCTCACAGGAGAGGGGATCTCAGGGGGGGTGATCTCACAGGAGAGTGGATCTCACAGGAGAGTGGATCTCACAGGAGAGTGGATCTCACAGGAGAGTGGATCTCACAGGAGAAGGGATCTCACAGGAGAGGGGATCTCACATGAGAGTGGATCTCACAGGAGAGTGGATCTCACATGAGAGTGGATCTCACAGGAGAGTGGATCTCACAGGAGAGTGGATCTCACAGGAGAGGGGAACTCACAGGAGAATGGATCTCACATGAGAGTGGATCTCAGGAGAGTGGATCTCACAGGAGAGTGGATCTCACAGGAGAGTGGATCTCACAGGAGAGTGGATCTCACAGGAGAGTGGATCTCACAGGAGAGGGGATCTCAGGGGGAGGGTGATCTCTCATGAGAGTGGATCTCAGAGGAGAGGGGATCTCAGAGGAGAGGGGATCTCCAGTGGATCTCACAGGAGAGGGGATCTCATAGGGGGGGGTGATCTCACAGGAGAGGGGATCTCACAGGAGAGGTGATCTCAGGGGGGTGATCTCACAGGAGAGTGGATCTCACTGGAGAGGGATCTCAGGGGGGTGATCTCACAGGAGAGGGGATCTCACTGGAGAGGGATCTCAGGGGGGGGTGATCTCACAGGAGAGGGGATCTCACAGGAGAGACCAGGGATCTCACTGGAGAGGGGATCTCAGGGGGGGGTGATCTCACAGGAGAGGGGATCTCACAGGGGGGTCTCACTGGGACCAGGAGAGGGGATATCACAGGAGAGGGGATCTCACAGGAGAGGGAGAAGGGATCTCACAGGAGAGGGAGACGGGATCTCACAGGAGTGGGGATCTCTAGTGAGGGATGGATCTCACAGGATAGTGGATCTCACAGGAGAGTGGATCTCACAGGAGAGTGGATCTCAGCTAGGAGAGTGGATCTCACAGGGGGGGGGGGGGATCTCACAGGAGAGGGGATCTCAGGGGGGGGGTGATCTCACAGGAGAGTGGATCTCACAGGAGAAGGGATCTCACAGGAGAGGGGATCTCACAGGAGAAGGGATCTCACAGGAGAGGGGATCTCACATGAGAGTGGATCTCACAGGAGAGTGGATCTCACATGAGAGTGGATCTCACATGAGAGTGGATCTCACAGGAGAGGGGATCTCACAGGAGAGGGTATCTCACAGGAGAGTGGATCTCACAGGAGAGGGGATCTCACAGGAGAGGGGATCTCACAGGAGAGGGGATCTCACAGGAGAGGGGATCTCACAGGAGAGTGGATCTCACATGAGAGTGGATCTCACATGAGAGTGGATCTCACAGGAGAGGGGATCTCATAGGGGGGGATCTCACAGGAGAGTGGATCTCACATGAGAGTGGATCTCACAGGAGAGGGGATCTCACAGGAGAGGGTATCTCACAGGAGAGGGGATCTCACAGGAGAGGGGTTCTCACAGGAGAGGGGATCTCAGGGGGGGGGGGATCTCACAGGAGAGGGGATCTCACTGGAGAGGGGATCTCAGGGGGGATCTCACAGGAGAGGGGATCTCACAGGAGAGGGGATCTCACAGGAGAGGGAGACGGGATCTCACAGGAGAGTGGATCTCACAGCGTCCTCGCTGGCTCTAGCTTACTGATATTATCCTTGGTTTGGGTCCTTCTACTCGTTTGCATGTTTAGCTCAACAAATCTTTTCTCTTTCTCCTCTTTCTCGTTCTGCTCGTTCATTAATGCAACTGCAATTATTATTATGAATTATTGTTTGATTATACCTCAAGTGTTGTGGAAACAACGTACAGTACCATGAGCTGACTCATCCATACAGTACCATGAGCTGACTCATCCATACGTACAGTACCATGAGCTGACTCATCCATACGTACAGTACCATGAGCTGACTCATCCATACGTACAGTACCATGAGCTGACTCATCCATACGTACAGTACCATGAGCTGACTCATCCATACGTACAGTACCATGAGCTGACTCATCCATACGTACAGTACCATGAGCTGACTCATCCATACGTACAGTACCATGAGCTGACTCATCCATACGTACAGTACCATGAGCTGACTCATCCATACGTACAGTACCATGAGCTGACTCATCCATACGTACAGTACCATGAGCTGACTCATCCATACGTACAGTACCATGAGCTGACTCATCCATACGTACAGTACCATGAGCTGACTCATCCATACGTACAGTACCATGAGCTGACTCATCCATACGTACAGTACCATGAGCTGACTCATCCATACGTACAGTACCATGAGCTGACTCATCCACGTACAGTACCAGTCATCCAACGTACAGTACCATGAGCTGACTCATCCAACGTACAGTACCATGAGCTGACTCATCCAACGTACAGTACCATGAGCTGACTCATCCAACGTACAGTACCATGAGCTGACTCATCCAACGTACAGTACCATGAGCTGACTCATCCATACGTACAGTACCATGAGCTGACTCATCCATACGTACAGTACCATGAGCTGACTCATCCATACGTACAGTACCATGAGCTGACTCATCCATACGTACAGTACCATGAGCTGACTCATCCATACGTACAGTACCATGAGCTGACTCATCCATACGTACAGTACCATGAGCTGACTCATCCATACGTACAGTACCATGAGCTGACTCATCCATACGTACAGTACCATGAGCTGACTCATCCATACGTACAGTACCATGAGCTGACTCATCCATACGTACAGTACCATGAGCTGACTCATCCATACGTACAGTACCATGAGCTGACTCATCCATACGTACCATGAGCACTATCCATACGTACAGTACCAGCTGACTCATCCATACGTACAGTACCATGAGCTGACTCATCCATACGTACAGTACCATGAGCTGACTCATCCATACGTACAGTACCATGAGCTGACTCATCCATACGTACAGTACCATGAGCTGACTCATCCATACGTACAGTACCATGAGCTGACTCATCCATACGTACAGTACCATGAGCTGACTCATCCATACGTACAGTACCATGAGCTGACTCATCCATACGTACAGTACCATGAGCTGACTCATCCATACGTACAGTACCATGAGCTGACTCATCCATACGTACAGTACCATGAGCTGACTCATCCACAGTACCATGAGCTGACTCATCCACGTACAGTACCATGAGCTGACTCATCCATACGTACAGTACCATGAGCTGACTCATCCATACGTACAGTACCATGAGCTGACTCATCCATACGTACAGTACCATGAGCTGACTCATCCATACGTACAGTACCATGAGCTGACTCATCCATACGTACAGTACCATGAGCTGACTCATCCATACGTACAGTACCATGAGCTGACTCATCCATACGTACAGTACCATGAGCTGACTCATCCAACGTACAGTACCATGAGCTGACTCATCCATACGTACAGTACCATGAGCTGACTCATCCATACGTACAGTACCATGAGCTGACTCATCCATACGTACAGTACCATGAGCTGACTCATCCATACGCACAGTACCAGTACCATGAGCTGAGCTCATCCATACGTACAGTACCATGAGCTGACTCATCCATACGTACAGTACCATGAGCTGACTCATCCATACGTACAGTACCATGAGCTGACTCATCCATACAGTACCATGAGCTGACTCATCCATACCATACCATGAGCTGACTCATCCATACGTACAGTACCATGAGCTGACTCATCCATACGTACAGTACCATGAGCTGACTCATCCATACGTACAGTACCATGAGCTGACTCATCCATACGTACAGTACCATGAGCTGACTCATCCATACGTACAGTACCATGAGCTGACTCATCCATACGTACAGTACCATGAGCTGACTCATCCATACGTGCACAATGTTGAATGACCGACATTCCAATCAAATCTCTGAGTTTAATTACCAGTATACTATTGATTACCAGTATACTATTGATTATCAGTATACTATTGATTATCAGTATACAATTGATTATCAGTATACTATTGATTATCAGTATACTATTGATTACCAGTATACTATTGATTACCAGTATACTATTGATTATCAGTATACAATTGATTATCAGTATACTATTGATTATCAGTATACTATTGATTACCAGTATACTATTGATTACCAGTATACTATTGATTACCAGTATACTATTGATTATCAGTATACTATTGATTATCAGTATACAATTGATTATCAGTATACTATTGATTATCAGTATACTATTGATTACCAGTATACTATTGATTACCAGTATACTATTGATTATCAGTATACAATTGATTATCAGTATACTATTGATTAGTGTTATACTATTGATTACCGGTATACTATTGATTATCGGTATACTATTGATTATCAGTATACTATTGATTAGTGTTATACTATTGATTATCGGTATACTATTGATTATCAGTATACTATTGATTATAAGTATACTATTGATTATCAGTATACAATTGATTATCAGTATACTATTGATTACCAGTATACTATTGATTACCAGTATACTATTGATTATCAGTATACTATTGATTATCAGTATACAATTGATTATCAGTATACTATTGATTATTAGTATATTATTGATTAGTGGTGTACTATAGATTATCAGTCTATGGAGGGTGAGGAGGCTACAGTAGTGTCTCTAGAGGCAGGGTCTATGGAGGGTGAGGAGGCTACAGTAGTGTTAACAGTAGTGTCTCTAGAGTCAGGGTCTATGGAGGCTACAGTAGTGTCTCTAGAGGCAGGGTCTATGGAGGGTGAGGAGGCTACAGTAGTGTTAACACTAGTGTCTCTAGAGGCAGGGTCTATGGAGGCTACAGTAGTGTCTCTAGAGGCAGGGTCTATTGAGGGTGAGGAGGCTACAGTAGTGTCTCTAGAGGCAGGGTCTATGGAGGGTGAGGAGGCTACAGTAGTGTAGAGGCAGGGTCCTATTGAGGGTGAGGAGGCTACAGTAGTGTTAACAGTAGTGTCTCTAGAGTCAGGGTCTATGGAGGCTACAGTAGTGTCTCTAGAGGCAGGGTCTATTGAGGGTGAGGAGGCTACAGTAGTGTTAACACTAGTGTCTCTAGAGGCAGGGTCTATGGAGGCTACAGTAGTGTCTCTAGGGGCAGGGTCTATGGAGGGTGAGGAGGCTACAGTAGTGTCTCTAGAGGCAGGGTCTATGGAGGGTGAGGAGGCTACAGTAGTGTCTCTAGAGGCAGGGTCTATTGAGGGTGAGGAGGCTACAGTAGTGTTAACACTAGTGTCTCTAGAGGCAGGGTCTATGGAGGCTACAGTAGTGTCTCTAGAGGCAGGGTCTATGGAGGCTACACTAGTGTCTCTAGAGGCAGGGTCTATGGAGGGTGAGGAGGCTACAGTAGTGTCTCTAGAGGCAGGGTCTATGGAGGGTGAGGAGGCTACAGTAGTGTCTCTAGAGGCAGGGTCTATGGAGGCTACAGTAGTGTTAACAGTAGTGTCTCTAGAGGCAGGGTCTATGGAGGGTGAGGAGGCTACAGTAGTGTTAACAGTAGTGTCTCTAGAGGCAGGGTCTATGGAGGCTACAGTAGTGTCTATGAAGGGTGAGGAGGCTACAGTAGTGTTAACAGTAGTGTCTCTAGAGGCAGGGTCTATTGAGGGTGAGGAGGCTACAGTAGTGCCTCTAGAGACAGGGTCTATGGAGGCTACAGTAGTGTCTCTAGAGGCAGGGTCTATGGAGGCTACAGTAGTGTCTCTAGGGGCAGGGTCTATGGAGGGTGAGGAGGCTACAGTAGTGTCTCTAGAGGCAGGGTCTATGGAGGCTACAGTAGTGTCTCTAGAGGCAGGGTCTATGGAGGCTACAGTAGTGTCTCTAGGGGCAGGGTCTATGGAGGGTGAGGAGGCTACACTAGTGTCTCTAGAGGCAGGGTCTATGGAGGGTGAGGAGGCTACAGTAGTGTCTCTAGAGGCAGGGTCTATGGAGGGTGAGGAGGCCACACTAGTGTCTCTAGAGGCAGGGTCTATGGAGGGTGAGGAGGCTACAGTAGTGTCTCTAGAGGCAGGGTCTATGGAGGGTGAGGAGGCTACAGTAGTGTTAACACTAGTGTCTCTAGAGGCAGGGTCTATGGAGGCTACAGTAGTGTCTCTAGAGGCAGGGTCTATGGAGGGTGAGGAGGCTACAATAGTGTCTCTAGGGGCAGGGTCTATGGAGGGTGAGGAGGCTACAGTAGTGTCTCTAGAGGCAGGGTCTATGGAGGCTACAGTAGTGTCTCTAGAGGCAGAGTCTATGGAGGCTACAGTAGTGTCTCTAGGGGCAGGGTCTATGGAGGCTACAGTAGTGTCTCTAGAGGCAGGGTCTATGGAGGGTTGAGGAGGCTACAGTAGTGTCTCTAGAGGCAGAGTCTATGGAGGCTACAGTAGTGTTAACAGTAGTGTCTCTAGAGGCAGAGTCTATGGAGGCTACAGTAGTGTCTCTAGAGGCAGAGTCTATGGAGGCTACAGTAGTGTTAACAGTAGTGTCTCTAGAGGCAGGGTCTATGGAGGCTACAGTAGTGTCTCTAGAGGCAGGGTCTATGAAGGGTGAGGAGGGTACAGTAGTGATGACCTCCAGATCAGCTCCAGTGTGTGTGTGGATACCCCCTGTGCCAACGCCACATCCCTCAACAGCCTGCTAAGGTCCTTTTAAAGGTTGAAACTAAAGTATGTTTTCTTCCCGTCTGAATGGTACTTGATGGACAGGACATTGAGGAAGGACAGGGATCAGTGTTTCCCCACAGTGTGGTCACCTCTCCTTCACTCTGTTTCATCTTGATCACACCAGTCTTCCTATGCTTCCACAAATGCTTCCACAGCAGGTTGAAAATGCACAAATGTATTCATTACCAATCACTGATGTCCTTGATGTCCCTTGTCTCTCTTCCTCTCCTTTCTGCACCAAGCACTCCTATCTGGACTGGGAAACCTCTCTGATTCTGCAAAATATAGCAGGGAAGCCCTCTCACTTGCTGACCAAGGTGACTCCTCCTTCGCTCCTCTACCTCCTCCTGCATGCTGTCAGGTTCTCTGCTCCTCTACCTCCTCCTGCATGCTGTCAGGTTCTCTGCTCCTCTACATCCTCCTGCATGCTGTCAGGTTCTCTGCTCCTCTACCTCCTCCTGCATGCTGTCAGGTTCTCTACTTCTCTACATCCTCCTCCTGCATGCTGTCAGGTTCTCTGCTCCTCTACATCCTCCTGCATGCTGTCAGGTTCTCTGCTCCTCTACATCCTCCTCCTGCCTGCTGTCAGGTTCTCTGCTCCTCTACATCCTCCTCCTGCATGCTGTCAGGTCTCTGTTCCTCTATGTCCTCCTGCATGCTGTCAGGTTCTCTGCTCCTCTACCTCCTCCTGCATGCTGTCAGGTTCTCTGCTTCTCTGCTTCTCTACCTCCTCCTGCATGCTGTCAGGTTCTCTGCTCCTCTACCACCTCCTCCTGCATGCTGTCAGGTTCTCTGCTCCTCTACCATCTCCTCCTGCATGCTGTCAGGTTCTCTGCTCCTCTACCTCCTCCTGCATGCTGTCAGGTTCTCTGCTCCTCTACCACCTCCTCCTGCATGCTGTCAGGTTCTCTGCTTCTCTACCTCCTCCTGCATGCTGTCAGGTTCTCTGCTTCTCTACCTCCTCCTGCATGCTGTCAGGTTCTCTGCTTCTCTACCTCCTCCTGCATGCTGTCAGGTTCTCTGCTCCTCTACATCCTCCTCCTGCATGCTGTCAGGTTCTCTGCTCCTCTACATCCTCCTCCTGCATGCTGTCAGGTTCTCTACTCCTCTACATCCTCCTCCTGCCTGCTGTCAGGTTCTCTGCTTCTCTACATCCTCCTCCTGCATGCTGTCAGGTTCTCTGCCCCTCTACATCCTCCTCCTGCATGCTGTCAGGTTCTCTACTCCTCTACCTCCTCCTGCATGCTGTCAGGTTCTCTACGCCTCTACCTCCTCCTGCATGCTGTCAGGTTCTCTGCTCCTCTACCTCCTCCTGCATGCTGTCAGGTTCTCTGCGCCTCTACCTCCTCCTGCATGCTGTCAGGTTCTCTGCTCCTCTACGTCCTCCTCCTGCATGCTGTCAGCTTCTCTACTCCTCTACATCCTCCTCCTGCCTGCTGTCAGGTTCTCTGCTTCTCTACATCCTCCTCCTGCATGCTGTCAGGTTCTCTGCCCCTCTACATCCTCCTCCTGCATGCTGTCAGGTTCTCTACTCCTCTACCTCCTCCTGCATGCTGTCAGGTTCTCTACGCCTCTACATCCTCCTGCATGCTGTCAGGTTCTCTGCTCCTCTACATCCTCCTGCATGCTGTCAGGTTCTCTGCTCCTCTACCTCCTCCTGCATGCTGTCAGGTTCTCTGCTCCTCTACATCCTCCTGCATGCTGTCAGGTTCTCTGCTCCTCTACATCCTCCTGCATGCTGTCAGGTTCTCTGCTCCTCTACATCCTCCTCCTGCATGCTGTCAGGTTCTCTGCTCCTCTACATCCTCCTGCATGCTGTCAGGTTCTCTGCTCCTCTACATCCTCCTGCATGCTGTCAGGTTCTCTGTGATTTGCTTTTCCATCTCACTCCCTCCCCCTGCTCGGCCTACTTCCTGTCCCCTCATCCCGCCCTCCCTACTCCTCTCTCCCTCCCTACTCCTCACTCGCTCACCTGGCTCCTGCTGGCTACCTCTGCAGTCTCTGTACCGTTCTCCCGTTCCACAGGGATGAGACTAAGGTCAACTGTAGTTCCATGTACTGAATGGGGAGTGTTTACGACTGTACTGTGTGGTTTAACAGTATCATTAGAATGGATTGTACCTGGACTGAGCCAGCCACCCACACCATGTCCTGTCTGGACTGGGCCAGCCACCCACACCATGTCAACATGTCCTGTCTGGACTGGGCCAGCCACCCACACCATGTCAACATGTCCTGTCTGGACTGGGCCAGCCACCCACACCATGTCAACATGTCCTGTCTGGACTGGGCCAGCCACCCACACCATGTCCTGTCTGGACTGGGCCAGCCACCCACACCATGTCCTGTCTGGACTGGGCCAGCCACCCACACCATGTCCTGTCTGGACTGGGCCAGCCACCCACACCATGTCCTGTCTGGACTGGGCCAGCCACCCACACCATGTCCTGTCTGGACTGGGCCAGCCACCCACACCATGTCCTGTCTGGACTGGGCCAGCCACCCACACCATGTCCTGTCTGGACTGGGCCAGCTACCCACACCATGTCCTGTCTGGACTGGGCCAGCCACCCACACCATGTCCTGTCTGGACTGGGCCAGCTACCCACACCATGTCAACATGTCCTGTCCTGTCTGGACTGGGCCAGCCACCCACACCATGTCAACATGTCCTGTCTGGACTGGGCCAGCCACCCACACCATGTCAACATGTCCTGTCCGGACTGGGCCAGCTACCCACACCATGTCAACATGTCCTGTCCGGACTGGGCCAGCTACCCACACCATGTCAACATGTCCTGTCCGGACTGGGCCAGCTACCCACACCATGTCAACATGTCCTGTCTGGACTGGGCCAGCCACCCACACCATGTCCTGTCTGGACTGGGCCAGCCACCCACACCATGTCCTGTCTGGACTGGGCCAGCTACCCACACCATGTCAACATGTCCTGTCTGGACTGGGCCAGCCACCCACACCATGTCCTGTCTGGACTGGGCCAGCCACCCACACCATGTCCTGTCCGGACTGGGCCAGCTACCCACACCATGTCAACATGTCCTGTCTGGACTGGGCCAGCTACCCACACCATGTCAACATGTCCTGTCCGGACTGGGCCAGCTACCCACACCATGTCCTGTCTGGACTGGGCCAGCCACCCACACCATGTCCTGTCTGGACTGGGCCAGCTACCCACACCATGTCAACATGTCCTGTCCGGACTGGGCCAGCTACCCACACCATGTCAACATGTCCTGTCCGGACTGGGCCAGCTACCCACACCATGTCAACATGTCCTGTCTGGACTGGGCCAGCCACCCACACCATGTCCTGTCTGGACTGGGCCAGCCACCCACACCATGTCCTGTCTGGACTGGGCCAGCTACCCACACCATGTCAACATGTCCTGTCTGGACTGGGCCAGCCACCCACACCATGTCCTGTCCGGACTGGGCCAGCTACCCACACCATGTCAACATGTCCTGTCTGGACTGGGCCAGCTACCCACACCATGTCAACATGTCCTGTCCGGACTGGGCCAGCTACCCACACCATGTCCTGTCTGGACTGGGCCAGCCACCCACACCATGTCCTGTCTGGACTGAGCCAGCTACCCACACCATGTCAACATGTCCTGCCTGGACTGGGCCAGCCACCCACACCATGTCCTGTCTGGACTGGGCCAGCCACCCACACCATGTCCTGTCTGGACTGGGCCAGCCACCCACACCATGTCCTGTCTGGACTGGGCCAGCTACCCACACCATGTCCTGTCTGGACTGGGCCAGCCACCCACACCATGTCCTGTCTGGACTGGGCCAGCTACCCACACCATGTCCTGTCTGGACTGGGCCAGCTACCCACACCATGTCCTGTCTGGACTGGGCCAGCCACCCACACCATGTCCTGTCTGGACTGGGCCAGCTACCCACACCATGTCCTGTCTGGACTGGGCCAGCCACCCACACCATGTCCTGTCTGGACTGGGCCAGCTACCCACACCATGTCCTGTCTGGACTGGGCCAGCCACCCACACCATGTCCTGTCTGGACTGGGCCAGCTATCCACACCATGTCCTGTCTGGACTGGGCCAGCCACCCACACCATGTCCTGTCTGGACTGGGCCAGCCACCCACACCATGTCCTGTCTGGACTGGGCCAGCTACCCACAACATGTCCTGTCTGGACTGGGCCAGCCACCCACACCATGTCCTGTCTGGACTGGGCCAGCCACCCACACCATGTCCTGTCTGGACTGGGCCAGCTATCCACACCATGTCCTGTCTGTACTGGGCCAGCCACCCACACCATGTCCTGTCTGGACTGGGCCAGCCACCCACACCATGTCCTGTCTGGACTGGGCCAGCTATCCACACCATGTCCTGTCTGGACTGGGCCAGCCACCCACACCATGTCCTGTCTGGACTGGGCCAGCCACCCACACCATGTCCTGTCTGGACTGGGCCAGCCACCCACACCATGTCCTGTCTGGACTGGGCCAGCCACCCACACCATGTCCTGTCTGGACTGGGCCAGCTATCCACACCATGTCCTGTCTGGACTGGGCCAGCCACCCACACCATGTCCTGTCTGGACTGGGCCAGCCACCCACACCATGTCCTGTCTGGACTGGGCCAGCCACCCACACCATGTCCTGCCTGGACTGAGCCAGCTACCCACACCATGTCAACATGTCCTGCCTGGACTGGGCCAGCTACCCACACCATGTCCTGTCTGGACTGGGCCAGCCACCCACACCATGTCCTGTCTGGACTGGGCCAGCCACCCACACCATGTCCTGTCTGGACTGGGCCAGCTATCCACACCATGTCCTGTCTGGACTGGGCCAGCCACCCACACCATGTCCTGTCTGGACTGGGCCAGCTATCCACACCATGTCCTGTCTGGACTGGGCCAGCCACCCACACCATGTCCTGTCTGGACTGGGCCAGCCACCCACACCATGTCCTGTCTGGACTGGGCCAGCCACCCACACCATGTCCTGTCTGGACTGAGCCAGCTACCCACACCATGTCAACATGTCCTGCCTGGACTGGGCCAGCTACCCACACCATGTCCTGTCTGGACTGGGCCAGCCACCCACACCATGTCCTGTCTGGACTGAGCCAGCCATCCACACCATGTCCTGTCTGGACTGGGCCAGCCACCCACACCATGTCCTGTCTGGACTGGGCCAGCCACCCACACCATGTCCTGTCTGGACTGGGCCAGCTACCCACACCATGTCCTGTCTGGACTGGGCCAGCCACCCACACCATGTCCTGTCTGGACTGGGCCAGCTACCCACACCATGTCCTGTCTGGACTGGGCCAGCCACCCACACCATGTCCTGTCTGGACTGGGCCAGCTATCCACACCATGTCCTGTCTGGACTGGGCCAGCCACCCACACCATGTCCTGTCTGGACTGGGCCAGCCACCCACACCATGTCCTGTCTGGACTGGGCCAGCTACCCACAACATGTCCTGTCTGGACTGGGCCAGCCACCCACACCATGTCAACATGTCCTGTCTGGACTGGGCCAGCCACCCACACCATGTCCTGTCTGGACTGGGCCAGCCACCCACACCATGTCCTGTCTGGACTGGGCCAGCCACCCACACCATGTCCTGTCTGGACTGAGCCAGCCATCCACACCATGTCCTGTCTGGACTGGGCCAGCCACCCACACCATGTCCTGTCTGGACTGGGCCAGCCACCCACACCATGTCCTGTCTGGACTGGGCCAGCTACCCACACCATGTCCTGTCTGGACTGGGCCAGCCACCCACACCATGTCCTGTCTGGACTGGGCCAGCCACCCACACCATGTCCTGTCTGGACTGGGCCAGCTACCCACAACATGTCCTGTCTGGACTGGGCCAGCCACCCACACCATGTCAACATGTCCTGTCTGGACTGGGCCAGCCACCCACACCATGTCCTGTCTGGACTGGGCCAGCCACCCACACCATGTCCTGTCTGGACTGAGCCAGCCACCCACACCATGTCAACAAGTGCAGGACAGGGATTGAGGTGTTGAGGCTTCAGGACAGGAGAGGGGTTGAGGTGTTGAGGCTTCAGGACAGGGGTTGAGGTGTTGAGGCTTCAGGACAGGGGTTGAGGTGTTCAGGCTTCAGGACAGGGGTTGAGGTGTTGAGGCTTCAGGACAGGGGTTGAGGTGTTGAGGCTTCAGGACAGGGGTTGAGGTGTTGAGGCTTCAGGACAGGGGTTGAGGTGTTGAGGCTTCAGGACAGGGGTTGAGGTGTTGAGGCTTCAGGACAGGGGTTGAGGTGTTGAGGCTTCAGGACAGGGGTTGAGGTGTTGAGGCTTCAGGACAGGGGTTGAGGTGTTGAGGCTTCAGGACAGGGGTTGAGGTGTTCAGGCTTCAGTGCAGGACAGGGGTTGAAGTGTTGAGGCTTCAGGACAGGGGTTGAGGTGTTGAGGCTTCAGGACAGGGGTTGAAGTGTTGAGGCTTCAGTGCAGGACAGGCTCATCATGGATGGTGTTGGAGAAGAATTATTCCACTGATGGCAGGATAGGATTTGACCAGGAAGACAAAAACAACACCAGACACAGTCAGACAAAAGAGAAATGAGAACGAGTTCGTCCAAACAAGGAGGAAAATCAATGATGTGTAATAACGTGATTGTGTTTGTGAGTGACTACATACACTGAGAGAAAATTGACAGTTCTACTCACAGTGCTTGGAGAGGAAACGTTCAATGTGCCAGTGGATGACCTGGCTTGTCAGGAGATGTGCCAGTGGATGACCGGGCTTGTCAGGAGATGTGCCAGTGGATGACCCGGCTTGTCAGGAGATGTGCCAGTGGATGACCCGGCTTGTCAGGAGATGTGCCAGTGGATGACCCGGCTTGTCAGGAAATGTGCCAGTGTATGACCGGGCTTGTCAGGAGATGTGCCAGTGGATGACCCGGCTTGTCAGGAGATGTGCCAGTGGATGACCGGCTTGTCAGGAGATGTGCCAGTGGATGACCCGGCTTGTCAGGAGATGTGCCAGTGGATGACCCGGCTTGTCAGGAGATGTGCCAGTGGATGACCCGGCTTGTCAGGAGATGTGCCAGTGGATGACCCGGCTTGTCAGGAAATGTGCCAGTGTATGACCGGGCTTGTCAGGAGATGTGCCAGTGGATGACCCGGCTTGTCAGGAGATGTGCCAGTGGATGACCCGGCTTGTCAGGAGATGTGCCAGTGGATGACCCGGCTTGTCAGGAGATGTGCCAGTGGATGACCCGGCTTGTCAGGAGATGTGCCAGTGGATGACCCGGCTTGTCAGGAGATGTGCCAGTGGATGACCCGGCTTGTCAGGAGATGTGCCAGTGGATGACCCGGCTTGTCAGGAGATGTGCCAGTGGATGACCCGGCTTGTCAGGAGATGTGCCAGTGGATGACCGGGCTTGTCAGGAGATGTGCCAGTGGATGACCCGGCTTGTCAGGAGATGTGCCAGTGGATGACCCGGCTTATCAGGAGATGTGCCAGTGGATGACCCGGCTTGTCAGGAGATGTGCCAGTGGATGACCCGGCTTGTCAGGGGAGAGTTGAAGTGCCAGTGTTTTGCCAGCACAGACTGGAGTATGTTTCTGGATTCATCTGATGGTATGAGGAGTATACCACCTCAGTCACTGGCTTCATCAATAAGTGCATCGACGACGTCGTCCCCACAGTGACTGTACGTACATATCCTAACCAGAAGCCATGGATCACAGGCAACATCCGCACCGAGCTAAAGCCTAGAGCTGCCGCTTTCAAGGAGTGGGACACTAATCCGGACTTTAATTAGAACTCCCACTACGCCATCTGACAAAACATCAAACAGGCAAAGCCTCAATACAGGACTCGGATTGTATCCTACTTCACTGGCTCTGACACTCGTCGGATGTGGCGGGGTTTGCAAACTCTTATGGACTACAAAGGAAAACCCAGCCGTGAGCTGCCCAGTGACACGAGCCTACCAGACGGGCTAAATGCCTTCTTTGCTCACTTCGAGGCAAGCAACGCTGAATCATACATGAGTGCACCAGTTGTTCCAGACGACTGTGTGATCACGGTCTCCGTTGCCAATGTCAGCAAGACTTTTAAACAGGTCACAATGCCGCCAGACGGATTATCAGACCAACTGGCAAATTTCTTCACTGACATTTTCAACCTCTCCTTGTCCGAGTCTGTAATGCCTACATGTTTCAAGCAGACCACCATAGTCTCTGTGCCCAAAAATGCCAAGGTAACCTGCCTAAATGACTACTGGCCCGTAGCACTCCCGTCGATAACCATGAAGTGCTTTGAAAGGCTGGTCATGGCTCACATCAACACCATCATCCCAGAAAACCCTAGACCCACTCCAATTTGCATACCGCCCCAACAGATCCACAGATGATGCTGTCTCTATTGCGCGCCGCACTGTCCTTTCCCACCTTGTACACATTTCTAAAAACATCATTCTACTTTGACATTATGGGGTATTGTGTGTAGGCCAGTGACACAATCTAAATTTAATCCTTTTTTAAATTCCGGCAGTAACATAAGAAGGGAGGGAGTGGGCGAGGGAGATCACAACAGAAAGAGAGGGAGGGAGTGGGCGAGGGAGATCACAACAGAAAGAGAGGGAGGGAGTGGGCGAGGGAGATCACAACAGAAAGAGAGGGAGGGAGTGGACGAGGGAGATCACAACAGAAAGAGAGGGAGGGAGTGGGCGAGGGAGATCACAACAGAAAGAGAGGGAGGGAGTGGGCGAGGGAGATCACAACAGAAAGAGAGGGAGGGATCACCGTCTGTGACTGTGTGGTGTTGGCACAGCCAGCTCGTCCTCCCTCTCAACCTCCCTCGCTCTCTGCCAGGGATGTATCCCAGTGAAAGGATCCTCTCCATTCCTGTTCTCAGTTTCTATCGTGACTCTCTCTCCAGCTGGACACATGTTACGGTGTCTGGTCTGAGCAGCAACCACTGGAAGAGGGATAAGAGTTGTTTGTTTTAAACAGAATCATTTCATATCGTCTTGTTTACTACTAGTCTCGTACGTATCGCTGTGATTGGAAGGTCCTCGCCGGGCAGGGATGGTAATCGACTAACTGGATGATTGGTTTACTAACTACAGGAGATACAACAACAAAAAGTAATTTTATTATGAGATACTTTGACTGTTCCTGTTTTGAGGAAGTGCTTTGGACCCGAGAGGAATAACTGCTTTATATGGAAGAGAGAACAGCTTCTCTACTGCGGAGGATTGGTTCAAAATGTAGCTTAATCCGATTACTAATCTGGGAGAATATGAAACAACGGGGGACGTTTTTAACAGTAGCTGAAAGACAAGACACTGTTTTGACGACAACGAAACAGATTTTATACCGAAGACGCACTTCAATTCTATACCTTCAATTTTAAACTGGGAATATATATGTTTTGTTCCATAAAGGAACACAGAAACGTTGCCTGGTGTAGATAGAGATCGTCACAATGGCATATTGTTGGAGAAGCCAGGTAAGTGAGCGAGCGGAGATGGCGTGAGGAAGGTGGAGATTCCCACCTGAGGGGAGGGGGAGATGGATAGAAGGGGGTGGGGGGCTGTGTGGACTCTTCTGTAATGGTGGTGTGTGTGTGTGTGAGCACATATCTGTAAAGTATTTGTATTGTGTGTGTGTGTAGGAGGAGCAGGTTGCCAAGAAGAAGGCAGAGAAGATCCGTGTGGCTTTGGAGAAGATCAAGGAGGCCCAGGTTAAAAAGGTGAGTTTACCTGACTGGCTCATGCTACCAGGTAGCTGCTACTCCTACTAAATAGACAGGTTAAAAAGGTGAGTTTACCTGACTGGCTCATGCTACCAGGTAGCTGCTACTCCTACTAAACAGACAGGTTGAACAGGTGAGTTTACCTGACTCCTGCTACCAGGTAGCTGCTACTCCTACTAAATAGACAGGTTGAACAGGTGAGTTTACCTGACTCCTGCTACCAGGTAGCTGCTACTCCTACTAAATAGACAGGTTGAACAGGTGAGTTTACCTGACTGACTCCTGCTACCAGGTAGCTGCTACTCCTACTAAATAGACAGGTTGAACAGGTGAGTTTACCTGACTGACTCCTGCTACCAGGTAGCTGCTACTCCTACTAAATAGACAGGTTGAACAGGTGAGTTTACCTGACTGACTCCTGCTACCAGGTAGCTGCTACTCCTACTAAATAGACAGGTTGAACAGGTGAGTTTACCTGACTCCTGCTACTCCTTTTAAATAGACAGGTTGAACAGGTGAGTTTACCTGACTGACTCATGCTACCAGGTAGCTGCTACTCCTACTAAATAGACAGGTTGAACAGGTTAGTTTACCTGACTGACTCCTGCTACTCCTTTTAAATAGGCAGGTTGAACAGGTGAGTTTACCTGACTGACTCATGCTACCAGGTAGCTGCTACTCCTACTAAATAGACAGGTTGAACAGGTGAGTTTACCTGACTGACTCCTACTAGACAGATCCAGCAGCAGAGATTGACCCTCTGTCACCTGATGCACCTGAGATTCACCTGTGATGCACTTTGAATCGTGAAGCATACTTAGACTGTGTTAAAAGTGATGGCAACAGCTTTACCCAGGGGAATGGATAGACCTTGTTTGCACATAAGATGGCTTCACTGGTCTGTACAGAGGATTAGTGATGAATGCCCTACTCTGTTATATGGCTCAGGTTACTGCAGACAGGACCCCAGGCTCTCTCCCTCACTCTCTCTCGCTCCTTGTCTCCCTCCCTCTCTCTACCTCACCCTCACTCAACCTCACTCTCTCTCTCGCTCACACTCCTTCACCCTCTCTCTACTTCTCTCTCTCCCTCCGTCTCTCTCCCTCCCTCACTCACTTACTCTCTCTCCCTCACTCTCTCTTTCTCTCTCGCTCCACCTCTCTCCCTCTCTCCCTCACTCTCTCCCTCAGTCACTCTCTCTCCCTCACTCTCTCTCTCTCCCTCACTCTCTCTTTCTCTCTCGCTCCACCTCTCTCACTCCCTCACTCTCTCCCTCACTCTCTCCCTCCCTCACCCTCTCTCCCTCCCTCACCCTCTCTCTCTACCTCTCTCTCTCCCTCTCTCTCTATCTCCCTCTCTCTCCCCCTCTCTCTCTCTCTCTCCCTCACTCTCTCTCCCTCACTCTCTCTCCCTCACTCTCCCTCTCTCTCTCTCTCCCTCCCTCACCTTCTCTCTCTCTCTCCCTCCCTCACCTTCTCTCTCTACCTCACTCTCCCTCTCTCTCTCACTCTTCCTCACTCTCTCCTTCTCCCTCTCACTCTCTTTCTCTCTTTCTCATCCTCTCTCTCTTACTCTCTACCTCACTCTCTTTCCTTCTCTCTACCTCTCTCTCGTGTTCCTTACTATGAGATATTCTGACTGTTCCTGTTTTGAGGAAGTGCTTTGGAGCTGAGAGGAATAACTGCTTTATATGAAAGAGCGAACAGCTTCTCTACTGCGGAGAATTGGTTCAAAATGTAGCTTAATCCGATTACTAATCTGGGAGAATATGAAACAACGGGGGACGTTGGGAGTTGCAGCGATGGGACAAGACTGTAACTACCAATTGGAGGGAAAAAAAGGGGTAAAAAAAGTATGTGATCCAGTGTGTGACCCGTATGTGATGTAAAGTTAGCCTGCTGTCTGTGTGTGGTCCCTTCTAGCTGGTGATCAGCTTTTATTGAACCATTCTACTGTACATAAGTAGTCTGATGTGAAGACGCCCTCTCTCTGTGTCTCCTCCCCTCTAGCTGGTGATCAGAGTGCACCTGTCTGATGAGAGCTCTAAAACCATGATGGTGGACGAGAGACAGACTGTCAGACAGGTTCTGGACAGCTTGTTGGACAAGTCCCACTGTGGCTACAGTCCCGACTGGTCCCTGGTCGAGACCATCAACGAACTACAGATGGGTAAGGAGCAAACACACAAATAATGTGGACAATGCTCCGACTGCAGATCGATAAGACACTTCTCCAACTGCAGATGGATGAGACACTTCTCCAACTGCAGATGGACAAGACACTTCTCCAACTGCAGATGGATAAGACACTTCTCCAACTGCAGATGGATAAGACACTTCTCCAACTGCAGATGGATAAGACACTTCTCCAACTGCAGATGGATAAGACACTTATCCAACTGCAGATGGACACGACACTTCTCCAACTGCAGATGGATAAGACACTTCTCCAACTGCAGATGGATAAGACACTCCTCCAACTGCAGATGGATAAGACACTCCTCCAACTGCAGATGGATAAGACACTTCTCCGGCTGCAGATGGATAAGACACTTCTCCGGCTGCAGATGGATAAGACACTTCTCCGGCTGCAGATGGATAAGACACTTCTCCAACTGCAGATGGATAAGACACTTCTCCGGCTGCAGATGGATAAGACACTTCTCCGTCGGCAGATGGATAAGACACTTCTCCAACTGCAGATGGATAAGACACTTCTCCAACTGCAGATGGATAAGACACTCCTCCAACTGCAGATGGATACTAGACAGTGGCTCCTCCAACTGCAGATGGATAAGACACAATTTCTCCGGCTGCAGATGGATAAGACACTTCTCCGGCTGCAGATGGATAAGACACTTCTCCGGCTGCAGATGGATAAGACACTTCTCCAACTGCAGATGGATAAGACACTTCTCCGGCTGCAGATGGATAAGACACTTCTCCGTCGGCAGATGGATAAGACACTTCTCCAACTGCAGATGGATAAGACACTTCTCGGGCTGCAGATGGATCGGACACTGCTCCAACTGCAGGATAGGATAAAGTAATCCTTCTCCCCCCCCCCCCTTAAAAGACCTAGATGCACTATTGTAAAGTGGCTGTTCCACTGGATGTCATAAGGTGAAAGCACCAATTTGTAAGTCGCTCTGGATAAGAGCGTCTGCTAAATGACTTAAATGTAAATGTAACTGCAGATGGATAAGACACTCCTCCAACTGCAGATGGATAAGACACTCCTCCAACTGCAGATGGATAAGACACTTCTCCGGCTGCAGATGGATAAGACATTTCTCCGGCTGCAGATGGATAAGACACTTCTCCGGCTGCAGATGGATAAGACACTGTCTCCAACTGCAGATGGATAAGACACTGTTAGTCTCCGGCTGCAGATGGATAAGACACTTCTCCGTCGGCAGATGGATAAGACACTTCTCCAACTGCAGATGGATAAGACACTTCTCGGGCTGCAGATGGATCGGACACTGCTCCAACTGCAGGATAGGATAAAGTAATCCTTCTCTCCCCCTTAAAAGACCTAGATGCACTATTGTAAAGTGGCTGTTCCACTGGATGTCATAAGGTGAAAGCACCAATTTGTAAGTCGCTCTGGATAAGAGCGTCTGCTAAATGACTTAAATGTAAATGTAACTGCAGATGGATAAGACACTCCTCCAACTGCAGATGGATAAGACACTGCTCCAACTGCAGATGGATAAGACACTGCTCCAACTGCAGATGGATAAGACACTTCTCGGGCTGCAGATGGATCGGACACTGCTCCGACTGCAGATGGATAAGACACTGCTCCAACTGCAGATGGATAAGACACTGCTCCAACTGCAGATGGATCGGACACTGCTCCGACTGCAGATGCATGAGACACTGGAGCGATGACACAGACATGCAATATAATTTCCGAGTTGCTTTTCTGAAATACCAAAGGGATTACTGGCCATCGTCATGTGGCCGTGGTCTGCTCTGAGCAGCAGAGGGGGATGGGCAGCCACAACTGGGATGAAAAGATTCAATCGCTTAGAATATGAAAACACCCCAAGAGGGAGGGTATTAAAAGCCATTGACATTCTGCAGCAGAGCAGTCTGTCATCACAGTACAGCAGAGAGGGTTGGTGGCCGTTGAGACAGTCTGTTAGCATGTGGTCTGTCATCACAGTACAGCAGAGAGGGTTGGTGGCCGTTGAGACGGGCTGTTAGTATGTGGTCTGTCATCACAGTACAGCAGAGAGGGTTGGTGGCCGTTGAGACAGTCTGTTAGTATGTGGTCTGTCATCACAGTACAGCAGAGAGGGTTGGTGGCCGTTGAGACGGGCCGTTAGTATGTGGTCTGTCATCACAGTCGAGGCTTTATATAGGACGTGAGAGGAGGGCGTGTTTGAAAAGTTTTATAGCCCATGTCCCTTCACAGCCACTGATTGAACAGAGCCCTAACCTTATGAAAACCCAAGTCTCTCATTTGGAAGCTAAAATTACATTTAATCTCTTCACCAATCATTTTATATTCAAACATTTAAATTCAACAACAATTCCATGTGACTCCGATAACTACAATGTGCAGACTTTCCACTGTAGAGTTTATGTCATCTTATCATTGATGAGAATGTCTCAGATGACAACCGAACTGACATCCTATTCATTAAGTACCACTGCATATGTTCAACTGGTCGGATTACCAGAATATAGTTCATTTCCCCCCACCTTCTGATGTTCCCGGAATCTCTATGTTTAACCAAGGGGTTTTGCAAATGTCACATCAGTAGGGTAGAGAGAGGAAAAAGGAGGGAAGAGGTATTTATGACTGTCATAAACCAACCCCCAGGCCAAAGTCATGACACCAGCCAGGATGGGGCCTCTTGCTGCTGACACAGCTCTGCCTCAGTCTATGTAGGTTGACACAGCTCTGTCTCAGTCTATGTAGGTTCACAGCTCTGCCTCAGTCTATGTAGGTTCACAGCTCTGCCTCAGTCTATGTAGGTTCACAGCTCTGCCTCAGTCTATGTAGGTTGACACAGCTCTGCCTCAGTCTATGTAGGTTCACAGCTCTGCCTCAGTCTATGTAGGTTCACAGCTCTGCCTCAGTCTATGTAGGTTCACAGCTCTGCCTCAGTCTATGTAGGTTGACACAGCTCTGCCTCAGTCTATGTAGGTTCACAGCTCTGCCTCAGTCTATGTAGGTTCACAGCTCTGTTCCAACATCTAGTGGAAAGCCTTCCCAGAAGAGTGGAGGCTGTTATAGCAGCAATGTTCCAACATCTAGTGGAAAGCCTTCCCAGAAGAGTGGAGGCTGTTATAGCAGCAATGTTCCAACATCTAGTGGAAAGCCTTCCCAGAAGAGTGGAGGCTGTTATAGCAGCAATGTTCCTACATCTAGTGGAAAGCCTTCCCAGAAGAGTGGAGGCTGTTATAGCAGCAATGTTCCAACATCTAGTGGAAAGCCTTCCCAGAAGAGTGGAGGCTGTTATAGCAGCAATGTTCCAACATCTAGTGGAAAGCCTTCCCAGAAGAGTGGAGGCTGTTATAGCAGCAATGTTCCAACATCTAGTGGAAAGCCTTCCCAGAAGAGTGGAGGCTGTTATAGCAGCAATGTTCCAACATCTAGTGGAAAGCCTTCCCAGAAGAGTGGAGGCTGTTATAGCAGCAATGTTCCAGCATCTAGTGGAAAGCCTTCCCAGAAGAGTGGAGGCTGTTATAGCAGCAATGTTCCAGCATCTAGTGGAAAGCCTTCCCAGAAGAGTGGAGGCTGTTATAGCAGCAATGTTCCAACATCTAGTAGAAAGCCTTCCCAGAAGAGTGGAGGCTGTTATAGCAGCAATGTTCCAACATCTAGTAGAAAGCCTTCCCAGAAGAGTGGAGGCTGTTATAGCAGCAATGTTCCAACAACCAACTTCATGATAGGCCTAATGTTCACAATACTCTAACCAACTTCATGATAAGCCTAGAATGTGCAGACTGACATCTCATAATATTTACACCAACTTTAGAATGTGCAGACTGATACCTCATAATATTTACACCAACTTTAGAATGTGCAGACTGATACCTCATAATATTTACACCAACTTTAGAATGTGCAGACTGACATCTCATTATATTTACACCAACTTTAGAATGTGCAGACTGACACCTCATAATATTTACACCAACTTTAGAATGTGCAGACTGACATCTCATAATATTTACACCAACTTTAGAATGTGCAGACTGACATCTCATAATATTTACACCAACTTTAGAATGTGCAGACTGACACCTCATAATATTTACACCAACTTTAGAATGTGCAGACTGACATCTCATAATATTTACACCAACTTTAGAATGTGCAGACTGACATCTCATTATATTTACACCAACTTTAGAATGTGCAGACTGACACCTCATAATATTTACACCAACTTTAGAATGTGCAGACTGACATCTCATAATATTTACACCAACTTTAGAATGTGCAGACTGACACCTCATAATATTTACACCAACTTTAGAATGTGCAGACTGACATCTCATAATATTTACACCAACTTTAGAATGTGCAGACTGATACCTCATAATATTTACACCAACTTTAGAATGTGCAGACTGACATCTCATAATATTTACACCAACTTTAGAATGTGCAGACTGATACCTCATAATATTTACACCAACTTTAGAATGTGCAGACTGACACCTCATAATATTTACACCAACTTTAGAATGTGCAGACTGACACCTCATAATATTTACACCAACTTTAGAATGTGCAGACTGACACCTCATAATATTTACACCAACTTTAGAATGTGCAGACTGACACCTCATAATATTTACACCAACTTTAGAATGTGCAGACTGACATCTCATAATATTTACACCAACTTTAGAATGTGCAGACTGATACCTCATAATATTTACACCAACGTTAGAATGTGCAGACTGACACCTCATAATATTTACACCAACGTTAGAATGTGCAGACTGATACCTCATAATATTTACACCAACGTTAGAATGTGCAGACTGACATCTCATAATATTTACACCAACTTTAGAATGTGCAGACTGACATCTCATTATATTTACACCAACTTTAGAATGTGCAGACTGACATCTCATTATATTTACACCAACTTTAGAATGTGCAGACTGACACCTCATTATATTTACACCAACTTTAGAATGTGCAGACTGACATCTCATAATATTTACATACAGCTTTGTGATACCTTTGATATCGTTGGCTAGGAGAAACTCCCTAGAAAGGCAGGACTCTAGGAAGAAACCTAGAGAGGAACCAGGCTCTGAGGGGGGGCTAGGAGAAACTCCCTAGAAAGGCAGGACTCTAGGAAGAAACCTAGAGAGGAACCAGGCTCTGAGGGGGGGCTAGGAGAAACTCCTAGAAAGGCAGGACTCTAGGAAGAAACCTAGAGAGGAACCAGGCTCTGAGGGGGGCTAGGAGAAACTCCCTAGAAAGGCAGGAATCTAGGAAGAAACCTAGAGAGGAACCAGGCTCTGAGGGGGGGCTAGGAGAAACTCCCTAGAAAGGCAGGACTCTAGGAAGAAACCTAGAGAGGAACCAGGCTCTGAGGGGGGGCTAGGAGAAACTCCCTAGAAAGGCAGGACTCTAGGAAGAAACCTAGAGAGGAACCAGGCTCTGAGGGGGGGCTAGGAGAAACTCCCTAGAAAGGCAGGACTCTAGGAAGAAACCTAGAGAGGAACCAGGCTCTGAGGGGGCTAGGAGAAACTCCCTAGAAAGGCAGGACTCTAGGAAGAAACCAGGCTCTGAGGGGGGGCTAGGAGAAACTCCCTAGAAAGGCAGGACTCTAGGAAGAAACCTAGAGAGGAACCAGGCTCTGAGGGGGCTAGGAGAAACTCCCTAGAAAGGCAGGAATCTAGGAAGAAACCTAGAGAGGAACCAGGCTCTGAGGGGGGGCTAGGAGAAACTCCCTAGAAAGGCAGGAATCTAGGAAGAAACCTAGAGAGGAACCAGGCTCTGAGGGGGGGCTAGGAGAAACTCCCTAGAAAGGCAGGAATCTAGGAAGAAACCAGGCTCTGAGGGGGGGCTAGGAGAAACTCCCTAGAAAGGCGGTCAGTCCTCTTCTGGCTGTGCCGGGTGGAGATTATAACAGAACATGGCCAAGATGTTCAAATGTTCATAAATGACCAGCAGGGTCAAATAATAATAATCACAGTAGTTGTAGAGGTTGCAACAGGTCAGCACATCAGGAGTAAATGTCAGTTCGCTTTTCATAGCTGAGCATTCAGAGATCGAGGGAGGGAGGGAGGGGGAGAGAGGGAGAGAGGGAGAGAGAGAGAGAGAGTGTCAGAGCTACATAGCCACAGGCAGAAACTGCAGCAGCAGCACGACCAAGTGGACTGTGGGACAGCCTGGAGTCATCAGGCCAGGATGTCCTGAGGCATGGTCCTAGAGCTCAGATCCTCCAGTAGTGATAAGTCTATCTCTCCGTCTCCTTTCCCTCCAGAACGTATCTTTGAGGACCATGAGAACCTGGTGGACAGCCTTCTGAACTGGACCAGAGACAGCCAGAACAGACTGATGTTCATAGAACGCATCGAGAAGTACGCCCTCTTCAAGAACCCACAGGTGAGACAGACAACCACTGCATCATTGTTATGGAGGGCTACAGGTCTAGATGTAACATGGGTAGTTACAACCCTGTGTTATGGAGGGCTACAGGTCTAGATGTAACATGGGTAGTTACAACCCTGTGTTATGGAGGGCTACAGGTCTAGATGTAACATGGGTAGTTACAACCCTGTGTTATGGAGGGCTACAGGTCTAGATGTAACATGGGTAGTTACAACCCTGTGTTATGGAGGGCTACAGGTCTAGATGTAACATGGGTAGTTACAACCCTGTGTTATGGAGGGCTACAGGTCTAGATGTAACATGGGTAGTTACAACCCTGTGTTATGGAGGGCTACAGGTCTAGATGTAACATGGGTAGTTACAACCCTGTGTTATGGAGGGCTACAGGTCTAGATGTAACATGGGTAGTTACAACCCTGTGTTATGGAGGGCTACAGGTCTAGATGTAACATGGGTAGTTACAACCCTGTGTTATGGAGGGCTACAGGTCTAGATGTAACATGGGTAGTTACAACCCTGTGTTATGGAGGGCTACAGGTCTAGATGGAACATGGGTAGTTACAACCCTGTGTTATGGAGGGCTACAGGTCTAGATGGAACATGGGTAGTTACAACCCTGTGTTATGGAGGGCTACAGGTCTAGATGTAACATGGGTAGTTACAACCCTGTGTTATGGAGGGCTACAGGTCTAGATGGAACATGGGTAGTTACAAGCCTGTGTTATGGAGGGCTACAGGTCTAGATGTAACATGGGTAGTTACAACCCTGTGTTATGGAGGGCTACAGGTCTAGATGGAACATGGGTAGTTACAACCCTGTGTTATGGAGGGCTACAGGTCTAAATGGAACATGGGTAGTTACAAGCCTGTGTTATGGAGGGCTACAGGTCTAGATGTAAC
>NC_088398.1:85803946-85888946 GCF_034236695.1 Oncorhynchus nerka
GGCCCTAACCCCACAGAGTCCAGGCCCTAACCCCACAGAGTCCAGGCCCTAACCCCACAGAGTCCAGGCCCTAACCCCACAGAGTCCAGGCCCTAACCCCACAGAGTCCAGGCCCTAACCCCACAGAGTCCAGGCCCTAACCCCACAGAGTCCAGGCCCTAACCCCACAGAGTCTAGTCCTCAAGGTGAGAGCAAAGGCCTCCACACCATTACCATCTGACCTCTGTTGCCTTTACTAACACCTGAACACTATAGGATCCCAAATGTCACCATATTCCCAATATCAGGGCTCTAAGAAGCCGCCGAAGAACATGACTGATGTTTTACATTCTACCAACCAATTGTGCTATTTTGTTCGTTTTTGTGCGTTTTGTGTAACATATATATTTTTTTACAAATTTTGTACATAATGTTGCTGCTACCGTCTCTTATAACCGAAAAGAGCTTCTGGACATCAGAACAGAGGTTACTCACAGCGGACTGGAAGAAACCTTTTCCTTTTAACGAGTCCGACGAGAAGGATATCCTGCTTTCACTGAAACAGGCCCAGATCCACGCCTTTTGCGTGAACACAAGGCGCAGGAAAAGGGGCCGCGGATCGGGGCTCCTTCTGAGAATCCACAGGCGAGCGAGTAAACTCCCACTGCCATCCCTTCTTCTAGCTAACGTACAATCATTGGAAAATAAAATTGATGATCTACAATTTAAGATCATCCTACCAACGGGACATTAAAAACTAACATCTTATGTTTCGTGGCTGAACGACGATACGGACAATATAGAGCTACCTTCGCTTTATAGAGTTACCTTCGCTTTATAGAGTTACCTTCGCTTTATAGAGTTACCTTCGCTTTATAGAGCTACCTTCGCTTTATAGAGTTACCTTCGCTTTATAGAGTTACCTTCGCTTTATAGAGCTACCTTCGCTTTATAGAGCTACCTTCGCTTTATAGAGCTACCTTCGCTTTATAGAGTTACCTTTGCTTTATAGAGCTACCTTCGCTTTATAGAGTTACCTTCGCTTTATAGAGTTACCTTCGCTTTATAGAGCTACCTTCGCTTTATAGAGCTACCTTCGCTTTATAGAGCTACCTTCGCTTTATAGAGCTACCTTTGCTTTATAGAGCTACCTTTGCTTTATAGAGCTACCTTCGCTTTATAGAGCTACCTTTGCTTTATAGAGCTACCTTCGCTTTATAGAGCTACCTTCGCTTTACATTTACATTTAAGTCATTTAGCAGACGCTCTTATCCAGAGCGACTTACAAATTGGTGCTTTCACCTTATGACATCCAGTGGAACAGCCACTTTACAATAGTGCATCTAAGTCTTTTAAGGGGGGTGAGAAGGATTACTTTATCCTATCCTAGGTATTCCTTAAAGAGGTGGGGTTTCAGGTGTCTCCGGAAGGTGGTGATTGACTCCGCCGTCCTGGCGTCGTGAGGGAGTTTGTTCCACCATTGGGGGGCCAGAGCAGCGAACAGTTTTGACTGGGCTGAGCGGGAACTGTACTTCCTCAGTGGTAGGGAGGCGAGCAGGCCAGAGGTGGATGAACGCAGTGCCCTTGTTTGGGTGTAGGGCCTGATCAGAGCCTGGAGGTACTGAGGTGCCGTTCCCCTCACAGCTCCGTAGGCAAGCACCATGGTCTTGTAGCGGATGCGAGCTTCAACTGGAAGCCAGTGGAGAGAGCGGAGGAGCGGGGTGACGTGAGAGAACTTGGGAAGGTTGAACACCAGACGGGCTGCGGCGTTCTGGATGAGTTGTAGGGGTTTAATGGCACAGGCAGGGAGCCCAGCCAACAGCGAGTTGCAGTAATCCAGACGGGAGATGACAAGTGCCTGGATTAGGACCTGCGCCGCTTCCTGTGTGAGGCAGGGTCGTACTCTGCGGATGTTGTAGAGCATGAACCTACAGGAACGGGCCACCGCCTTGATGTTAGTTGAGAACGACAGGGTGTTGTCCAGGATCACGCCAAGGTTCTTAGCGCTCTGGGAGGAGGACACGATGGAGTTGTCAACCGTGATGGCGAGATCATGGAACGGGCAGTCCTTCCCCGGGAGGAAGAGCAGCTCCGTCTTGCCGAGGTTCAGCTTGAGGTGGTGATCCGTCATCCACACTGATATGTCTGCCAGACATGCAGAGATGCGATTCGCCACCTGGTCATCAGAGGGGGAAAGGAGAAGATTAATTGTGTGTCGTCTGCATAGCAATGATAGGAGAGACCATGTGAGGTTATGACAGAGCCAAGTGACTTGGTGTATAGCGAGAATAGGAGAGGGCCTAGAACAGAGCCCTGGGGGACACCAGTGGTGAGAGCGCGTGGTGAGGAGACAGATTCTCGCCACGCCACCTGGTAGGAGCGACCTGTCAGGTAGGACGCAATCCAAGCATGGGCCGCGCCGGAGATGCCCAACTCGGAGAGGGTGGAGAGGAGGATCTGATGGTTCACAGTATCGAAGGCAGCCGATAGGTCTAGAAGGATGAGAGCAGAGGAGAGAGAGTTAGCTTTAGCAGTGCGGAGTGCCTCCGTGATACAGAGAAGAGCAGTCTCAGTTGAATGACTAGTCTTGAAACCTGACTGATTTGGATCAAGAAGGTCATTCTGAGAGAGATAGCGGGAGAGCTGGCCAAGGACGGCACGTTCAAGAGTTTTGGAGAGAAAAGAAAGAAGGGATACTGGTCTGTAGTTGTTGACATCGGAGGGATCGAGTGTAGGTTTTTTCAGAAGGGGTGCAACTCTCGCTCTCTTGAAGATGGGAGGGAAGTAGCCAGCGGTCAGGGATGAGTTGATGAGCGAGGTGAGGTAAGGGAGAAGGTCACCGGAAATGGTCTGGAGAAGAGAGGAGGGGATAGGGTCAAGCGGGCAGGTTGTTGGGCGGCCGGCCGTCACAAGACGCGAGATGTCATCTGGAGAGAGAGGGGAGAAAGAGGTCAGAGCACAGGGTAGGGCAGTGTGAGCAGAACCAGCAGTGTCGTTTGACTTAGCAAACGAGGATCGGATGTCATCGACCTTCTTTTCAAAATGGTTGACGAAGTCATCTGCAGAGAGGGAGGAGGGGGGGGAGGGGGAGGATTCAGGAGGGAGGAGAAGGTGGCAAAGAGCTTCCTAGGGTTAGAGGCAGATGCTTGGAATTTAGAGTGGTAGAAAGTGGCTTTAGCAGCAGAGACAGAGGAGGAAAATGTAGAGAGGAGGGAGTGAAAGGATGCCAGGTCCGCAGGGAGGCGAGTTTTCCTCCATTTCCGCTCGGCTGCCCGGAGCCCTGTTCTGTGAGCTCGCAATGAGTCGTCGAGCCACGGAGCGGGAGGGGAGGACCGAGCCGGCCTGGAGGATAGGGGACATAGAGAGTCAAAGGATGCAGAAAGGGAGGAGAGGAGGGTTGAGGAGGCAGAATCAGGAGATAGGTTGGAGAAGGTTTGAGCAGAGGGAAGAGATGATAGGATGGAAGAGGAGAGAGTAGCGGGGAGAGAGAGCGAAGGTTGGGACGGCGCGATACCATCCGAGTAGGGGCAGTGTGGGAAGTGTTGGATGAGAGCGAGAGGGAAAAAGATAGAAGGTAGTGGTCGGAGACTTGGAGGAGTTGCAATGAGGTTAGTGGAAGAACAGCATCTAGTAAAGATGAGGTCGAGCGTATTGCCTGCCTTGTGAGTAGGGGGAAGGTGAGAGGGTGAGGTCAAAAGAGGAGAGGAGTGGAAAGAAGGAGGCAGAGAGGAATGAGTCAAAGGTAGACGTGGGGAGGTTAAAGTCGCCCAGAACTGTGAGAGGTGAGCCGTCCTCAGGAAAGGAGCTTATCAAGGCATCAAGCTCATTGATGAACTCTCCGAGGGAACCTGGAGGGCGATAAATGATAAGGATGTTAAGCTTGAAAGGGCTGGTAACTGTGACAGCATGGAATTCAAAGGAGGCGATAGACAGATGGGTAAGGGAGAAAGAGAGAATGACCACTTGGGGAGATGAGGATCCCGGTGCCACCACCCCGCTGACCAGAAGCTCTCGGGGTGTGCGAGAACACGTGGGCGGACGAAGAGAGAGCAGTAGGAGTAGCAGTGTTATCTGTGGTGATCCATGTTTCCGTCAGTGCCAAGAAGTCGAGGGACTGGAGGGAGGCATAGGCTGAGATGAACTCTGCCTTGTTGGCCGCACATCGGCAGTTCCAGAGGCTACCGGAGACCTGGAACTCCACGTGGGTCGTGCGCGCTGGGACCACCAGATTAGGGTGGCCGCGGCCACGCGGTGTGGAGCGTTTGTATGGTCTGTGCAGAGAGGAGAGAACAGGGATAGACAGACACATAGTTGACAGGCTAGAGAAGAGGCTACGCTAATGCAAAGGAGATTGGAATGACAAGTGGACTACACGTCTCGAATGTTCAGAAAGTTAAGCTTACGTAGCAAGAATCTAATTGACTAAAATGATACAGTACTGCTGAGGTAGGCTAGCTGGCAGTGGCTGCGTTGTTGACACTACACTAATCAAGTCGTTCCGTTGATTGTAAAGTTTCTACAATGCTGCTATTCGGGGGCTAGCTGGCTAGCTAGCAGTGTTGATTACGTTACGTTGCGTTAAAAGAACGACAATAGCTGGCTAGCTAACCTAGAAAATCGCTCTAGACTACACAATTATCTTTGAAACAAAGACGGCTATGTAGCTAGCTATGTAGCTAGCTACGATCAAACAAATCACACCGTTGGGACTGTAATGAAATGAAATGAAAATGTGATACTACCTGTGGAGCGAAGCGGAATGCGACCGGAATGCGAAAGTTCTATTCAGTAGACGTTGGCTAGCTGTTGGCTAGCTAGGAGTGACTCCTACGTTAAGGACGACAAATAGCTGGCTAGCTAACCTCGGTAAATTAAGATAATCACTCTAAGACTAAACACTCTAAACTACACAATTATCTTGGATACGAAGACAGCAAAGACAACTATGTAGCTAGATAACACTACACTAATCAAGTCGTTCAGTTGAGTGTGATAGTTACTACAGTGCTACGGTAGACGGTGAACGTTTGCTAGCTGGCTAGCTAGCTGCTGGGCAGATAGGAGGACGACGAAATACGATAATTACGCAATTATCTTTGATACAAAGACGGCTATGTAGCTAGCTAAGAAGAAATTGCTAAGATTAGACAAATCAAACCGTTGTACTATAATGAAATGTAATGAAAAGTTTTATAGAGTTACCTTCGCTTTATAGAGTTACCTTCGCTTTATAGAGCTACCTTCGCTTTATAGAGTTACCTTCGCTTTATAGAGCTACCTTCGCTTTATAGAGCTACCTTCGCTTTGTAGAGCTACCTTCGCTTTAACTCCAACCCTGTTCCTGGAGAGATACCCTCCTGTACGTTTGAACTCCAACCCCAGTTGTAACTAACCTGATTCAGTTTATCAACCAGCAATTTATTAGAAGGTGCTAGATTAGGGTTGGAGTTAAAACCTACAGGAGGGTATCTCTCCAGGAACAAGGTTGGAGTTAAAACCTCCAGGAAGGTCTCTCTCCAGGAACAGGGTTGGAGTTCAAACCTCCAGGAGGGTATCTCTCCAGGAACAGGGTTAGAGTTAAAACCTACAGGATTGTATCTTTCCAGGAACAGGGTTGGAGTGAAAACCTACAGGATTTCCTAATATTTAGCAAACCACACGGGCACACTCCAACACTAACATAATTTACACACACATTATTTGTGTTTAGTGAGTCCTCCAGATCAGAGACAGTAGGGATGACCAGGGATGTTCTCTGTTTAGTGAGTCCTCCAGATCAGAGGCAGTAGGGATGACCAGGGATGTTCTCTGTTTAGTGAGTCCTCCAGATCAGAGGCAGTAGGGATGACCAGGGATGTTCTCTGTTTAGTGAGTCCTCCAGATCAGAGGCAGTAGGGATGACCAGGGATGTTCTCTGTTTAGTGAGTCCTCCAGATCAGAGGCAGTAGGGATGACCAGTGATGTTCTCTGTTTAGTGAGTCCTCCAGATCAGAGACAGTAGGGATGACCAGGGATGTTCTCTGTTTAGTGAGTCCTCCAGATCAGAGGCAGTAGGGATGACCAGGGATGTTCTCTGTTTAGTGAGTCCTCCAGATCAGAGGCAGTAGGGATGACCAGGGATGTTCTCTGTTTAGTGAGTCAACCAGATCAGAGGCAGTAGGGATGACCAGGGATGTTCTCTGTTTAGTGAGTCCTCCAGATCAGAGGCAGTAGGGATGACCAGGGATGTTCTCTGTTTAGTGAGTCCTCCAGATCAGAGGCAGTAAGGGATGGCATCGTGTTATATTGATAGGTGGGTGAAAGGGACCATAATTCTGTCCTGCCTGAGCATTTTGTGTACTACTTGTCATTGCTAGTAACACCAACACTGTGTACTACTTGTCATTGCTAGTAACACCAACACTGTGTACTACTTGTCATTGCTAGTAACACCAACACTGTGTACTACTTGTCATTGCTAGTAACACCAACACTGTGTACTACTTGTTGCTGCTAGTAACTCCAACACTGTGTACTACTTGTTGCTGCTAGTAACACCAACACTGTGTACTACTTGTTGCTGCTAGTAACACCAACACTGTGTACTACTTGTTGCTGCTAGTAACACCAACACTGTGTACTACTTGTCATTGCTAGTAACACCAACACTGTGTACTACTTGTTGCTGCTAGTAACACCAACACTGTGTACTACTTGTCATTGCTAGTAACACCAACACTGTGTACTACTTGTCATTGCTAGTAACACCAACACTGTGTACTACTTGTCATTGCTAGTAACACCAACACTGTGTACTACTTGTCATTGCTAGTAACACCAACACTGTGTACTACTTGTCACTTCTAGTAACACCAACACTGTGTACTACTTGTTGCTGCTAGTAACACCAACACTGTGTACTACTTGTTGCTGCTAGTAACACCAACACTGTGTACTACTTGTCACTTCTAGTAACACCAACACTGTGTACTACTTGTCGTTGCTAGTAACACCAACACTGTGTACTACTTGTCGTTGCTAGTAACACCAACACTGTGTACTACTTGTCGCTTCTAGTAACACCAACACTGTGTACTACTTGTCATTGCTAGTAACACCAACACTGTGTACTACTTGTTGCTGCTAGTAACACCAACACTGTGTACTACTTGTCGCTTCTAGTAACACCAACACTGTGTACTACTTGTCGTTGCTAGTAACACCAACACTGTGTACTACTTGTTGCTGCTAGTAACACCAACACTGCATGCGTCTGACTCTAGCTGTAATGATGCCCAAAGGGAGATTAATATATTTTGAATATAGGGTAGTCTTGAGTCTCTTCATGTTATGTTAGCAAAGCACTCAGTGAGGCCAAAGACCCAGCCGCTAGTAACATGTTGAACCTAGTAAACTCACTGTAGCTAGTTAGTACCACCTGTAAACTCACTGTAGCTAGTTAGCAGCACCTGTAAACTCACTGTAGCTAGTTAGCAGCACCTGTAAACTCACTGTAGCTAGTTAGCAGCACCTGTAAACTCACTGTAACTAGTTAGCAGCACCTGTAAACTCACTGTAGCTAGTTAGTACCACCTGTAAACTCACTGTAGCTAGTTAGCAGCACCTGTAAACTCACTGTAACTAGTTAGCAGCACCTGTAAACTCACTGTAGCTAGTTAGCAGCACCTGTAAACTCACTGTAGCTAGTTAGCAGCACCTGTAAACTCACTGTAGCTAGTTAGCAGCACCTGTAAACTCACTGTAGCTAGTTAGCAGCACCTGTAAACTCACTGTAGCTAGTTAGTACCACCTGTAAACTCACTGTAGCTAGTTAGCAGCACCTGTAAACTCACTGTAGCTAGTTAGCAGCACCTGTAAACTCACTGTAGCTAGTTAGCAGCACCTGTAAACTCACTGTAACTAGTTAGCAGCACCTGTAAACTCACTGTAGCTAGTTAGCAGCACCTGTAAACTCACTGTAGCTAGTTAGCAGCACCTGTAAACTCACTGTAGCTAGTTAGCAGCACCTGTAAACTCACTGTAGCTAGTTAGCAGCACCTGTAAACTCACTGTAGCTAGTTAGCACCACCTGTAAACTCACTGTAGCTAGTTAGCAGCACCGGTAAACTCACTGTAGCTAGTTAGCAGCACCTGTAAACTCACTGTAACTAGTTAGCAGCACCTGTAAACTCACTGTAGCTAGTTAGTACCACCTGAACACTCACTGTAGCTAGTTAGTACCACCTGAACACTCACAGGAGCTCCAGCTGGAATCATGCCTACTGCCCAAGGCATTGCTGGTGCTTTGAAAATACTGTATTCCAAATGTCTTCATGTTATGTTAGCCAGGTTTGGTTTTTGTTGTTGAAGAGAATAGTAGGGACACTGCTCGCTCCCAAATACCTTCTCAAATACTTCACTTCCTGAAAGGGAGGAAAATATAGATTTCCTTGTGTCCTTTTGTGACTCATCTTTCAAAACTTCACAGTCCCAGATTTTAAAAAAAACAGACTAGGAGCTTTAAAGAGGGGAGAGGTGGAGGGAGACTGGGGAGATGGGGGCTTCCATTTGCCTAGTTGTTTTGGAACACTGATTCTCTGCAGTGATGGTGTTTGGGACACTGATTCCCTGCAGTGATGGTGTTTGGGACACTGATTCCCTGCAGTGATGGTGTTTGGGACACTGATTCCCTGCAGTGATGGTGTTTGGGACACTGATTCCCTGCAGTGATGGTGTTTGGGACACTGATTCCCTGCAGTGATTGTGTTTGGGACACTGATTCCCTGCAGTGATTGTGTTTGGGACACTGATTGTTGTATTTGCTGGCTGTATTGTGTTGTATTGTATTGTGTTGTTTGCTGGCTGTATTGTGTTGTATTGTATTGTGTTGTTTGCTGGCTGCATTGTGTTGTATTGTATTGTGTTGTTTGCTGGCTGCATTGTGTTGTATTGTATTGTGTTGTTTGCTGGCTGCATTGTGTTGTATTGTATTGTGTTGTTTGCTGGCTGCATCCCACTTGGCTTTTTGTTGTTGTTGGCTCACCAAGATTTAAATGCTAAAATCATCACTGGATCCAACATCCTCAATCCCTCTGCTCTACCCAGTTACTCCCATCAGGGAGACATTACCATCAAACCAGAACAACTTCTCTGTTTACTAGGTTACTTTCCGGAGGAAAAGGAAGTTAAATATTATGTTCATAATTGACATGGCTGTGGAGTCAGCCTCTAATACTGCCAATATAAAGAACGTCCCTGCGTTCTCCTTTCCCCCACTCTGTCCCAAACACCATCACTGCAGGGAATCAGTGTCCCAAACACCATCACTGCAGGGAATCAGTGTCCCAAACACCATCACTGCAGAGAATCAGTGTCCCAAACAGAATCAGTGTCCCAAACACCATCACTGCAGGGAATCAGTGTCCCAAACACAATCACTGCAGGGAATCAGTGTCCCAAACACCATCACTGCAGGGAATCAGTGTCCCAAACACCATCACTGCAGGGAATCAGTGTCCCAAACACCATCACTGCAGGGAATCAGTGTCCCAAACACAATCACTGCAGGGAATCAGTGTCCCAAACACCATCACTGCAGGGAATCAGTGTCCCAAACACCATCACTGCAGGGAATCAGTGTCCCAAACACCATCACTGCAGGGAATCAGTGTCCCAAACACCATCACTGCAGGGAATCAGTGTCCCAAACACCATCACTGCAGGGAATCAGTGTCCCAAACACCATCACTGCAGGGAATCAGTGTCCCAAACACCATCACTGCAGGGAATCAGTGTCCCAAACACCATCACTGCAGGGAATCAGTGTCCCAAACACCATCACTGCAGGGAATCAGTGTCCCAAACACCATCACTGCAGGGAATCAGTGTCCCAAACACCATCACTGCAGGGAATCAGTGTCCCAAACACAATCACTGCAGGGAATCAGTGTCCGAAACACCATCACTGCAGGGAATCAGTGTCCCAAACACCATCACTGCAGGGAATCAGTGTCCCAAACACCATCACTGCAGGGAATCAGTGTCCCAAACACAATCACTGCAGGGAATCAGTGTCCCAAACACCATCACTGCAGGGAATCAGTGTCCCAAACACCATCACTGCAGGGAATCAGTGTCCCAAACACCATCACTGCAGGGAATCAGTGTCCCAAACACCATCACTGCAGAGAATCAGTGTCCCAAACACCATCACTGCAGGGAATCAGTGTCCCAAACACAATCACTGCAGGGAATCAGTGTCCCAAACACAATCACTGCAGGGAATCAGTGTCCCAAACACAATCACTGCAGGGAATCAGTGTCCCAAACACCATCACTGCAGGGAATCAGTGTCCCAAACACCATCACTGCAGGGAATCAATGTGCCAAACACCATCACTGCAGGGAATCAGTGTCCCAAACACCATCACTGCAGGGAATCAGTGTCCCAAACACCATCACTGCAGGGAATCAGTGTCCCAAACACCATCACTGCAGAGAATCAGTGTTCCAAAACAACTAGGCAAATGGAAGCCCCCATCTCCCCAGTCTCCCTCCACCTCTCCCCTCTTTAAAGCTCCTAGTCTGTTTTTTTTTAAATCTGGGACTGTGAAGTTTTGAAAGATGAGTCACAAAAGGACACAAGGAAATCTATATTTTCCTCCCTTTCAGGAAGTGAAGTATTTGAGAAGGTATTTGGGAGCGAGCAGTGTCCCTACTATTCTCTTCAACAACAAAAACCAAACCTGGCTAACATAACATGAAGACATTTGGAATACAGTATTTTCAAAGCACCAGCAATGCCTTGGGCAGTAGGCATGATTCCAGCTGGAGCTCCTGTGAGTGTTCAGGTGGTACTAACTAGCTACAGTGAGTGTTCAGGTGGTACTAACTAGCTACAGTGAGTTTACAGGTGCTGCTAACTAGTTACAGGTTTGCTTACCAACACCTGACCACTGCTACACCTGGCTATCAGCAGAGTACCAACACCTTACCAACACCTGACCACTGCTACACCTGGCTATCAGCAGAGTCCCAACACCTTACCAACACCTGACCACTAATACACCTGGCTATCAGCAGAGTCCCAACACCTTACCAACACCTGACCACTAATACACCTGGCTATCAGCAGAGTCCCAACACCTTACCAACACCTGACCACTGCTACACCTGGCTATCAGCAGAGTACCAACACCTTACCAACACCTGACCACTAATACACCTGGCTATCAGCAGAGTACCAACACCTGACCACTAATACACCTGGCTATCAGCAGAGTACCAACACCTGACCACTAATACACCTGGCTATCAGCAGAGTCCCAACACCTTACCAACACCTGACCACTGCTACACCTGGCTATCAGCAGAGTACCAACACCTTACCAACACCTGACCACTAATACACCTGGCTATCAGCAGAGTCCCAACACCTTACCACTAATACACCTGGCTATCAGCAGAGTCCCAACACCTTACCAACACCTGACCACTAATACACCTGGCTATCAGCAGAGTCCCAACACCTTACCAACACCTGACCACTGCTACACCTGGCTATCAGCAGAGTACCAACACCTTACCAACACCTGACCACTAATACACCTGGCTATCAGCAGACTACCAACACCTGACCACTAATACACCTGGCTATCAGCAGAGTCCCAACACCTGACCACTAATACACCTGGCTATCAGCAGAGTCCCAACACCTTACCAACACCTGACCACTGCTACACCTGGCTATCAGCAGAGTACCAACACCTTACCAACACCTGACCACTAATACACCTGGCTATCAGCAGACTACCAACACCTGACCACTAATACACCTGGCTATCAGCAGAGTACCAACACCTGACCACTAATACACCTGGCTATCAGCAGAGTCCCAACACCTGACCACTAATACACCTGGCTATCAGCAGAGTACCAACACCTGACCACTAATACACCTGGCTATCAGCAGAGTACCAACACCTGACCACTAATACACCTGGCTATCAGCAGAGTCCCAACACCTTACCAACACCTGACCACTGCTACACCTGGCTATCAGCAGAGTACCAACACCTGACCACTAATACACCTGGCTATCAGCAGAGTACCAACACCTGACCACTAATACACCTGGCTATCAGCAGAGTCCCAACACCTTACCAACACCTGACCACTAATACACCTGGCTATCAGCAGAGTCCTAACACCTTACCAACACCTGACCACTAATACGCCTGGCTATCAGCAGAGTCCCAACACCTTACCAACACCTGACCACTAATACACCTGGCTATCAGCAGAGTCCCAACACCTTACCAACACCTGACCACTAATACACCTGGCTATCAGCAGAGTACCAACACCTTACCAACACCTGACCACTAATACACCTGGCTATCAGCAGACTACCAACACCTGACCACTAATACACCTGGCTATCAGCAGAGTACCAACACCTGACCACTAATACACCTGGCTATCAGCAGAGTCCCAACACCTGACCACTAATACACCTGGCTATCAGCAGAGTACCAACACCTGACCACTAATACACCTGGCTATCAGCAGAGTACCAACACCTGACCACTAATACACCTGGCTATCAGCAGAGTCCCAACACCTTACCACTGCTACACCTGGCTATCAGCAGAGTCCCAACACCTTACCACTGCTACACCTGGTTATCAGCAGAGTCCCAACACCTTACCACTGCTACACCTGGTTATCAGCAGAGTCCCAACACCTGACCACTAATACACCTGGCTATCAGCAGAGTACCAACACCTGACCACTAATACACCTGGCTATCAGCAGAGTACCAACACCTGACCACTAATACACCTGGCTATCAGCAGAGTACCAACACCTGACCACTAATACACCTGGCTATCAGCAGAGTCCCAACACCTTACCAACACCTGACCACTGCTACACCTGGCTATCAGCAGAGTACCAACACCTGACCACTAATACACCTGGCTATCAGCAGAGTCCCAACACCTGACCACTAATACACCTGGCTATCAGCAGAGTCCCAACACCTTACCAACACCTGACCACTAATACACCTGGCTATCAGCAGAGTCCCAACACCTTACCAACACCTGACCACTAATACACCTGGCTATCAGCAGAGTCCCAACACCTTACCAACACCTGACCACTAATATGCCTGGCTATCAGCAGAGTCCCAACACCTTACCAACACCTGACCACTAATACACCTGGCTATCAGCAGAGTCCCAACACCTTACCAACACCTGGCCACTAATACACCTGGCTATCAGCAGAGTACCAACACCTGACCACTAATACACCTGGCTATCAGCAGAGTCCCAACACCTGACCACTGTTACACCTGGTTATCAGCAGAGTCCCAACACCTGACCACTAATACACCTGGCTATCAGCAGAGTCCCAACACCTTACCACTAATACACCTGGCTATCAGCAAAGTCCCAACACCTGACCACTAATACACCTGGCTTTCAGCAGAGTCCCAACACCTTACCACTGCTACACCTGGTTATCAGCAGAGCCTTGTCTGGCAGCGAAGCAGTTCATTCAGCCTCATTTACTGCCTTTTAAAAACCAAATTATTAGGGTGAGGCACATGAGATACTAACATCTTACTACATAACATACGCTTAGTATTACTTTCTTCGCTACAGTATACATATCTCCCTGGCATATTACTACACAACATACACTTAGTATTACTTTCTTAGCTACAGTATACACATCTCCCTGGCATATTACTACACAACATACACTTAGTATTACTTTCTTATCTACAGTATATATATCTCCCTGGTATATTACTACACAACATACACTTAGTATTACTTTCTTAGCTACAGTATAAATATCTCCCTGGTATATTACTACACAACATACACTTAGTATTACTTTCTTATCTACAGTATACATATCTCCCTGGTATATTACTACACAACATATACTTAGTATTACTTTCTTATCTACAGTATACATATCTCCCTGGTATATTACTACACAACATACACTTAGTATTACTTTCTTAGCTACAGTATATATATCTCCC
Organism: Oncorhynchus nerka; assembly: GCF_034236695.1. Classification (NCBI taxonomy): domain Eukaryota; kingdom Metazoa; phylum Chordata; class Actinopteri; order Salmoniformes; family Salmonidae; genus Oncorhynchus; species Oncorhynchus nerka. Next base: position 85,817,970 of record NC_088398.1, read on the forward strand.
TGGCATATTACTACACAACATACACTTAGTATTACTTTCTTAGCTACAGTATATATATCTCCCTGGTATATTACTACACAACATATACTTAGTATTACTTTCTTATCTACAGTATACATATCTCTCCCTGGTATATTACATAATGTATACAGCAGCATACAAGACATGATTGGACTCACCTTGTTGTGCTGTTCTCACTTGAAGAGGAAGGTGGCGCGGCGGTCTTTCGTGGGCAAATTTAGTCATTGAACTCTGCCATTCTCTGGATTTACAGTGCTTTTCAAAAACAACTGGACGCAGGATTTACAATTCAAATCATATTTTATTGGTCACATACATGTGACTGGCAAGTGGGTCTACGGGTGTCAGGTAGGGTGGAGGTGATATGATCCTTGACTAGTCTCTCAAAGCACTTCATGATGACAGAGGTGAGTGCTGCGAGGCGATAGTCATTAAGTTCAGTTACCTTTGCTTTCTTGGGTACAGAAACAATGGTGGCCATTTTGAAGCATGTGGGGACAGTAGACTGGGATAGGGAGAGATTGAATATGTCCATTAACACACCAGCCAGCTGGTCTGCGCATGCTCTGAGGATGCAGCTAGGGATGCCATCTGGACCAGCAGCCTTGTGAGGGTTAACACGCGTAACTGTCCTACTCACGTCACAGAGAAAGAGAGCCCACAGTCCTTGGCAGCGGGCCATGTCGGTCCAGAGAGTCAGGACACCGGGGTTAACACCCCTACTCTTACGATAAGTGCCATGGGATCTTTAGTGACCTCAGAGAGTCAGGACACCGGGGTTAACACCTCTACTCTTACGATAAGTGCCATGGGTTCTTTCAGCAACCACAGAGAGTCAGGACACCGGGGTTAACACCTCTACTCTTACGATAAGTGCCATGGGTTCTTTCAGCAACCACAGAGAGTCAGGACACCGGGGTTAACACCCCTACTCTTACGATAAGTGCCATGGGATCTTTAGTGACCACAGAGAGTCAGGACCCCGGGGTTCACACCCCTACTCTTACGATAAGAGCCATGGGATCTTTAGTGACCACAGAGAGTCAGGACACCGGGGTTAACACCCCTACTCTTACGATAAGTGCCATGGGATCTTTAGTGACCACAGAGAGTCAGGACACCGGGGTTAACACCTCTACTCTTACGATAAGTGCCATGGGTTCTTTCAGCAACCACAGAGAGTCAGGACACCGGGGTTAACACCTCTACTCTTACGATAAGTGCCATGGGATCTTTAGTGACCACAGAGAGTCAGGACACCGGGGTTAACACCTCTACTCTTACGATAAGTGCCATGGGATCTTTAGTGACCACAGAGAGTCAGGACACCGGGGTTAACACCTCTACTCTTACGATAAGTGCCATGGGATCTTTAGTGACCACAGAGAGTCAGGACACCGGGGTTAACACCTCTACTCTTACGATAAGTGCCATGGGATCTTTAGTGACCACAGAGAGTCAGAACACCCGTTTAGATCATCCCATCCAAAAGACGGCACCCTACACAGGGCAATGTCCCCAATCACTGCACTGGGATATATTTCTTTAGACCAGAGGAAAGAGTGCCTCCTACTGGCCCTCCAACACCACTTCCAGCAACATCTGGTCTCCCATCCAGGAACTGACCAGGACCAACCCTGCTTAGTTTCTGAAACAAGCCAGCAGTGGTATGCAGGGCGGTATGCAGGGCGGTATGCAGGGCGGTATGCAGGGCGGTATGCAGGGCGTTGTATGCAGGGCGGGGTATGCAGGGCGGTATGCAGGGCGGTATGCAGGGCGGCTTGTAGACTACTGCCTGTAATTTGTCTCAACATATTTCATGATGTTCTGAATCTGTGAATTGTTTATTGAGTATGAATAAGCCGCCTCAACATTTGCAGCAGTCGGTGGTTGAGTATGAATAAGCCGCCTCAACATTTGCAGCAGTCGGTGGTTGAGTATGAATAAGCCGCCTCAACATTTGCAGCAGTCGGTGGTTGAGTATGAACAAGCCGCCTCAACATTTGCAGCAGTCGGTGGTTGAGTATGAACAAGCCGCCTCAACATTTGCAGCAGTCGGTGGTTGAGTATGAATAAGCCGCCTCAACATTTGCAGCAGTCTGTGGTAATATCTCTCTAGGAGCCGATCCGTCGTCAGTGTTGTGAAATAATTATAATGTTAACAAAATATTTTAATGGAGCTCCGATCCAAGAGCAGAGCTCCCTTTCTTTCGGTGGGATCTGCATCGCCACATTCTCCAACAACGCACCTAGCGACCATTCCCTCTGCGTGTTGTTTGGGGAAACGCATGTTACACCTTTTGTCCGTTGTAGGAAATGTGCCATCGTAAAAAAAAACTCGTAAGCATAAGTTCCATCGCTATCGAGAAACCGTGCCCAGATCTCAGTTAACCCAGAACTAAAACCTTGTATAATTTGGTCAGCAGAATCTGTCCCGTGAGAGATTAAAGACACAAATCCAAAACATGTTTATCGTTGTGATGTTCTGTATCTATGCTGTCCTTCATCATTAACATGTCCTACTGTCTGTCTGTTCAGCATCCTCAGATCCAGAAGAAATCCCAGTACATCAAGTACCTGTGTTGTGATGACGTCAGAACCCTACACCAGTGGATCAATGGGATACGCATCGCCAAGGTAACGTTACGTTTCCTCGGCAACAACGTAACGAGAGAGAGAGAGAGAGAGAGAGAGTCGAGGAAAGCAGAGCCATAGTCTGGGTACTCACAGAACATCTTGGACAGAATACCTCAATGGCCAAACTTGATGTATTTGGCTGTGACTGAAAGCTGTGGGAACATTTGAGAAAGCTGGGCTGTATTCACTATCAACCAAACGGAGCAAACCAGGGAGGTTTTTTTGCAGACCGTTTTGCGCTTGGTGTAAACAGTTTCCGATGCAAACCATTTTGTTACGTTGTAAACCGACAAATGAATGCACCTCTGTCTGTTGACTGACTAATGAATACACCCTGATGTCTGTTGACTGACTAATGAATACACCTCTGATGTCTGTTGACTGACTAATGAATACACCCTGATGTCTGTTGACTGACTAATGAATACACCCTGTCTGTTGACTGACTAATGAATACACCCTGATGTCTGTTGACTGACTAATGAATACACCCTGATGTCTGTTGACTGACTAATGAATACACCCTGATGTCTGTTGACTGACTAATGAATACAACCTGATGTCTGTTGACTGACTAATGAATACACCCTGATGTCTGTTGACTGACTAATGAATACACCCTGTCTGTTGACTGACTAATGAATACAACCTGTCTGTTGACTGACTAATGAATACACCCTGATGTCTGTTGACTGACTAATGAATACACCCTGATGTCTGTTGACTGACTAATGAATACACCCTGATGTCTGTTGACTGACTAATGAATACAACCTGATGTCTGTTGACTGACTAATGAATACACCTCTGATGTCTGTTGACTGACTAATGAATACACCCTGTCTGTTGACTGACTAATGAATACACCCTGATGTCTGTTGACTGACTAATGAATACACCCTGATGTCTGTTGACTGACTAATGAATACACCCTGATGTCTGTTGACTGACTAATGAATACAACCTGATGTCTGTTGACTGACTAATGAATACAACCTGTCTCTTGACTGACTAATGAATACACCCTGATGTCTGTTGACTGACTAATGAATACACCCTGATGTCTGTTGACTGACTAATGAATACACCCTGATGTCTGTTGACTGACTAATGAATACACCCTGATGTCTGTTGACTGACTAATGAATACACCTCTGATGTCTGTTGACTGACTAATGAATACACAACCTGTCTGTTGACTGACTAATGAATACAACCTGATGTCTGTTGACTGACTAATGAATACACCCTGATGTCTGTTGACTGACTAATGAATACACCCTGATGTCTGTTGACTGACTAATGAATACACCCTGATGTCTGTTGACTGACTAATGAATACACCCTGATGTCTGTTGACTGACTAATGAATACACCCTGATGTCTGTTGACTGACTAATGAATACACCTCTGATGTCTGTTGACTGACTAATGAATACACCCTGTCTGTTGACTGACTAATGAATACACCTCTGATGTCTGTTGACTGACTAATGAATACACCCTGTCTGTTGACTGACTAATGAATACAACCTGATGTCTGTTGACTGACTAATGAATACACCCTGATGTCTGTTGACTGACTAATGAATACACCCTGATGTCTGTTGACTGACTAATGAATACACCCTGTCTGTTGACTGACTAATGAATACACCCTGATGTCTGTTGACTGACTAATGAATACACCCTGATGTCTGTTGACTGACTAATGAATACACCCTGATGTCTGTTGACTGACTAATGAATACAACCTGATGTCTGTTGACTGACTAATGAATACACCTATGATGTCTGTTGACTGACTAATGAATACACCCTGATGTCTGTTGACTGACTAATGAATACACCCTGATGTCTGTTGACTGACTAATGAATACACCCTGATGTCTGTTGACTGATGTCTGTTGACTGACTAATGAATACACCTCTGATGTCTGTTGACTGACTAATGAATACACCCTGATGTCTGTTGACTGACTAATGAATACACCCTGATGTCTGTTGACTGACTAATGAATACAACCTGATGTCTGTTGACTGACTAATGAATACACCTCTGATGTCTGTTGACTGACTAATGAATACACCCTGATGTCTGTTGACTGACTAATGAATACACCCTGATGTCTGTTGACTGACTAATGAATACACCCTGATGTCTGTTGACTGACTAATGAATACACCTCTGATGTCTGTTGACTGACTAATGAATACACCCTGATGTCTGTTGACTGACTAATGAATACACCTCTGATGTCTGTTGACTGACTAATGAATACACCCTGATGTCTGTTGACTGACTAATGAATACACCCTGATGTCTGTTGACTGACTAATGAATACACCCTGATGTCTGTTGACTGACTAATGAATACACCTCTGATGTCTGTTGATCTCTGTGTCTCCAGTATGGGAAGACCCTGTATGTGAACTACCAGGAGGCTATGAAGAGGACTGAGGCAGCCTACGACTGGTCTTCTCTCTCTAGCTCCTCTATCAAGTCTGGATCCAGCTCCTCCAGCCTGCCTGGTGAGTGGTGGTGGACAGACACACACCTACAACACAACACACACTTAGCTACAGCATAGCAGGGGTCTATTTTTATTTCAATTCAGTCATTTCAGGAAGTACAATTCCAGGAATTTCAGTTTACTTCCTGTAATGACAGATTTGAAATGGATTAGTCCCCAACGCTGCAGCAGTTACCCACGTTCTTAGCCACAGTATAGTATTTATAAGATTTGTAGTTGCGGGGCCTCCCGAGTGGCGCAGCGGCCTAAGGCACTGCAGGTTCAATCCCAGGCTGTGTCATTACCGGCCGCGGGGTGCTCTAGCGACGCCTTGTGGCGGTCCCAGGTGCCTGCAGGCTGACCTTGTCGGTCAGTTGAATGGTGTTTCCTCTGACACAGTGGTGCGGCTTTAGCAGGTCATGTTTCAGAGGACTCGTGACTCGACCTTCGCCTCTCCCCAGCCCGTTGGGGAGTTGCAGCGATGTGACTAGATTGTAATCATGAAATTGGGGGAAAAAATATTTAAAGAATAAATAATAATAACCCTCTCACTTTCTTTCTCCTCGCTCTCATCTCGCTCCCTCCCCCCTCTTCAAACTCTTTCTCTCTCTTTCTCCCTCCCTCCTCTCTCTCCCTACAGAGTCCCAGTCGACCCACTGCAGTAGTGATAGTGGTGTTGCTGTGTCAGAGAACAACCTGTCAGGCCACAGCCGCTCTCAGAGCCAGGTCAGCTCCATCTTCTCCGAGGCCTGGAAGAGAGGCACCCAGGATGAGGTACCGCCTGTACTGACACCCTCACCTTACCCTGTCACCTGTCTCTATTAACCTGCCTCAGTATTCCTCACCTGTCTCTATTGACCTGCCTCAGTATTCCTCACCTGTCTCTATTGACCTGCCTCAGTATTCCTCACCTGTCTCTATTGACCTGCCTCAGTATTCCTCACCTGTCTCTATTGACCTGCCTCAGTATTCCTCACCTGTCTCTATTGACCTGCCTCAGTATTCCTCACCTGTCTCTATTGACCTGCCTCAGTATTCCTCACCTGTCTCTATTGACCTGCCTCAGTATTCCTCACCTGTCTCTATTGACCTGCCTCAGTATTCCTCACCTGTCTCTATTGACCTGCCTCAGTATTCCTCACCTGTCTCTATTGACCTGCCTCAGTATTCCTCACCTGTCTCTATTGACCTGCCTCAGTATTCCTCACCTGTCTCTATTGACCTGCCTCAGTATTCCTCACCTGTCTCTATTGACCTGCCTCAGTATTCCTCACCTGTCTCTATTGACCTGCCTCAGTATTCCTCACCTGTCTCTATTGACCTGCCTCAGTATTCCTCACCTGTCTCTATTGACCTGCCTCAGTATTCCTCACCTGTCTCTATTGACCTGCCTCAGTATTCCTCACCTGTCTCTATTGACCTGCCTCAGTATTCCTCACCTGTCTCTATTGACCTGCCTCAGTATTCCTCACCTGTCTCTATTGACCTGACTCAGTATTCCTCACCTGTCTCTATTGACCTGACTCAGTATTCCTCACCTGTCTCTATTGACCTGCCTCAGTATTCCTCACCTGTCTCTATTGACCTGCCTCAGTATTCCTCACCTGTCACCTGTCTCTATTGACCTGCCTCAGTATTCCTCACCTGTCACCTGTCTCTATTGACCTGACTCAGTATTCCTCACCTGTCTCTATTTACCTGCCTCAGTATTCCTCACCTGTCTCTATTGACCTGCCTCAGTATTCCTCACCTGTCTCTATTGACCTGCCTCAGTATTCCTCACCTGTCTCTATTGACCTGCCTCAGTATTCCTCACCTGTCTCTATTGACCTGCCTCAGTATTCCTCACCTGTCTCTATTGACCTGCCTCAGTATTCCTCACCTGTCTCTATTGACCTGCCTCAGTATTCCTCACCTGTCTCTATTGACCTGCCTCAGTATTCCTCACCTGTCTCTATTGACCTGCCTCAGTATTCCTCACCTGTCTCTATTGACCTGCCTCAGTATTCCTCACCTGTCTCTATTGACCTGACTCAGTATTCCTCACCTGTCTCTATTGACCTGACTCAGTATTCCTCACCTGTCTCTATTGACCTGCCTCAGTATTCCTCACCTGTCTCTATTGACCTGCCTCAGTATTCCTCACCTGTCACCTGTCTCTATTGACCTGCCTCAGTATTCCTCACCTGTCACCTGTCTCTATTGACCTGACTCAGTATTCCTCACCTGTCTCTATTTACCTGCCTCAGTATTCCTCACCTGTCTCTATTGACCTGCCTCAGTATTCCTCACCTGTCTCTATTGACCTGCCTCAGTATTCCTCACCTGTCTCTATTGACCTGCCTCAGTATTCCTCACCTGTCTCTATTGACCTGCCTCAGTATTCCTCACCTGTCTCTATTGACCTGCCTCAGTATTCCTCACCTGTCTCTATTGACCTGCCTCAGTATTCCTCACCTGTCTCTATTGACCTGCCTCAGTATTCCTCACCTGTCTCTATTGACCTGACTCAGTATTCCTCACCTGTCTCTATTGACCTGCCTCAGTATTCCTCACCTGTCTCTATTGACCTGCCTCAGTATTCCTCACCTGTCTCTATTGACCTGCCTCAGTATTCCTCACCTGTCTCTATTGACCTGCCTCAGTATTCCTCACCTGTCTCTATTGACCTGCCTCAGTATTCCTCACCTGTCTCTATTGACCTGCCTCAGTATTCCTCACCTGTCTCTATTGACCTGCCTCAGTATTCCTCACCTGTCTCTATTGACCTGCCTCAGTATTCCTCACCTGTCTCTATTGACCTGCCTCAGTATTCCTCACCTGTCTCTATTGACCTGACTCAGTATTCCTCACCTGTCTCTATTGACCTGCCTCAGTATTCCTCACCTGTCTCTATTGACCTGCCTCAGTATTCCTCACCTGTCACCTGTCTCTATTGACCTGCCTCAGTATTCCTCACCTGTCACCTGTCTCTATTGACCTGACTCAGTATTCCTCACCTGTCTCTATTGACCTGCCTCAGTATTCCTCACCTGTCTCTATTGACCTGCCTCAGTATTCCTCACCTGTCTCTATTGACCTGCCTCAGTATTCCTCACCTGTCTCTATTGACCTGCCTCAGTATTCCTCACCTGTCTCTATTGACCTGCCTCCGTATTCCTCCGGGTTGACCCTAGAATGTAGTCGGAACATCAGTGTTGCGGTGTCCAACGTGGACACTGTCATTTCATGGTCCGTTCCAGGGGTGACTGACTGTGTCTGTTGTCTCTCCCCAGGAGAGGAAGGTCAAGTCAGTCAAGTTTCATACGGTGCCCCTGTGCATTGGAGGGACGGAGGTTTGAGGTTGGGGGGGGTTTACTCTCGTTTTAACATTAGACTTCTGTAATCCGCACGTTTCTTCAGAACACTAACAGAACTGGGTCACCCTTGGTAGCAAGTGGTTTAATGTGTGGTTTAATGATGTTTGCTAACTGAGGCTGTGAGACTCGTGACGGTCTGTTTCTGACCACACAGCCCTGGTGTGTTACTGTGTTACTATGCAGCACTGGTGTGTTACTGTGTTACTATGCAGCACTGGTGTGTTACTGTGTTACTGTGTTACTATGCAGCACTGGTGTGTTACTGTGTTACTATACAGCACTGGTGTGTTACTGTGTTACTCTACAGCCCTGGTGTGTTACTGTGTTACTATGCAGCACTGGTGTGTTACTGTGTTACTGTGTTACTCTACAGCACTGGTGTGTTACTGTGTTACTGTGTTACTATGCAGCACTGGTGTGTTACTGTGTTACTATACAGCACTGGTGTGTTACTGTGTTACTCTACAGCCCTGGTGTGTTACTGTGTTACTATGCAGCACTGGTGTGTTACTGTGTTACTGTGTTACTCTACAGCACTGGTGTGTTACTGTGTTACTATGCAGCACTGGTGTGTTACTGTGTTACTATACAGCACTGGTGTGTTACTGTGTTACTCTACAGCCCTGGTGTGTTACTGTGTTACTATGCAGCACTGGTGTGTTACTGTGTTACTCTACAGCACTGGTGTGTTACTGTGTTACTGTGTTACTATGCAGCACTGGTGTGTTACTGTGTTACTATACAGCACTGGTGTGTTACTGTGTTACTATACAGCACTGGTGTGTTACTGTGTTACTATACAGCACTGGTGTGTTACTGTGTTACTATGCAGCACTGGTGTGTTACTGTGTTACTATACAGCACTGGTGTGTTACTGTGTTACTATACAGCACTGGTGTGTTACTGTGTTACTGTGTTACTATACAGCACTGGTTTGTTACTGTGTTACTGTGTTACTATACAGCACTGGTGTGTTACTGTGTTACTACACAGCCCTGGTGTGTTACTGTGTTACTATGCAGCACTGGTGTGTTACTGTGTTACTATGCAGCACTGGTGTGTTACTGTGTTACTATACAGCACTGGTGTGTTACTGTGTTACTCTACAGCCCTGGTGTGTTACTGTGTTACTATGCAGCACTGGTGTGTTACTGTGTTACTCTACAGCACTGGTGTGTTACTGTGTTACTGTGTTACTATGCAGCACTGGTGTGTTACTGTGTTACTATACAGCACTGGTGTGTTACTGTGTTACTCTACAGCCCTGGTGTGTTACTGTGTTACTGTGTTACTATGCAGCACTGGTGTGTTACTGTGTTACTCTACAGCACTGGTGTGTTACTGTGTTACTATGCAGCACTGGTGTGTTACTGTGTTACTATACAGCACTGGTGTGTTACTGTGTTACTCTACAGCCCTGGTGTGTTACTGTGTTACTGTGTTACTATGCAGCACTGGTGTGTTACTGTGTTACTGTGTTACTCTACAGCACTGGTGTGTTACTGTGTTACTATGCAGCACTGGTGTGTTACTGTGTTACTATACAGCACTGGTGTGTTACTGTGTTACTATACAGCACTGGTGTGTTACTGTGTTACTATACAGCACTGGTGTGTTACTGTGTTACTATACAGCACTGGTGTGTTACTGTGTTACTATGCAGCACTGGTGTGTTACTGTGTTACTATACAGCACTGGTGTGTTACTGTGTTACTATACAGCACTGGTGTGTTACTGTGTTACTATACAGCACTGGTTTGTTACTGTGTTACTGTGTTACTATACAGCACTGGTGTGTTACTGTGTTACTATACAGCACTGGTGTGTTACTGTGTTACTATACAGCACTGGTGTGTTACTGTGTTACTATACAGCACTGGTGTGTTACTGTGTTACTCTACAGCACTGGTGTGTTACTGTGTTACTCTACAGCACTGGTGTGTTACTGTGTTACTATACAGCACTGGTGTGTTACTGTGTTACTATGCAGCACTGGTGTGTTACTGTGTTACTCTACAGCACTGGTGTGTTACTGTGTTACTCTACAGCACTGGTGTGTTACTGTGTTACTATGCAGCACTGGTGTGTTACTGTGTTACTATACAGCACTGGTGTGTTACTGTGTTACTATACAGCACTGGTGTGTTACTGTGTTACTCTACAGCACTGGTGTGTTACTGTGTTACTGTGTTACTATACAGCACTGGTGTGTTACTGTGTTACTCTACAGCACTGGTGTGTTACTGTGTTACTATACAGCACTGGTGTGTTACTGTGTTACTGTGTTACTATGCAGCACTGGTGTGTTACTGTGTTACTATACAGCACTGGTGTGTTACTGTGTTACTGTGTTACTATGGTCTGTTGTGGTCTGCTGAATGTACAGGTGGTCTGTTGTGGTCTGTTGAATGTACAGGTGGTATGTTGTGGTCTGTTGAATGTACAGGTGGTCTGCTGAATGTACAGGTGGTCTGTTGTGGTCTGTTGTGGTCTGTTGAATGTACAGGTGGTCTGTTGTGGTCTGTTGAATGTACAGGTGGTCTGTTGTGGTCTGTTGAATGTACAGGTGGTCTGTTGTGGTCTGTTGAATGTACAGGTGGTCTGTTGAATGTACAGGTGGTCTGTTGAATGTACAGGTGGTCTGCTGAATGTACAGGTGGTCTACTGAATGTACAGGTGGTCTGTTGAATGTACAGGTGGTCTGTTGAATGTACAGGTGGTCTGCTGAATGTACAGGTGGTCTGTTGTGGTCTGTTGAATGTACAGGTGGTCTGTTGTGGTCTGCTGAATGTACAGGTGGTCTGTTGTGGTCTGTTGAATGTACAGGTGGTCTGTTGTGGTCTGTTGAATGTACAGGTGGTCTGTTGAATGTACAGGTGGTCTGTTGTGGTCTGCTGAATGTACAGGTGGTCTGTTGTGGTCTGTTGAATGTACAGGTGGTCTGTTGTGGTCTGCTGAATGTACAGGTGGTATGTTGTGGTCTGTTGAGTGTACAGGTGGTCTGTTGAATGTACAGGTGGTCTGTTGAATGTTATGCATCAATGCAGTGCTACCAAAATAGTTCTGTTGTGGTCTGTTGAATGTACAGGTGGTCTATTGAATGTACAGGTGGTCTGTTGTGGTCTGTTGAATGTACAGGTGGTCTATTGAATGTACAGGTGGTCTGTTGTGGTCTGCTGAATGTACAGGTGGTCTGTTGAATGTACAGGTGGTCTGTTGAATGTACAGGTGGTCTGTTGAATGTACATGTGGTCTGTTGTGGTCTGCTGAATGTACAGGTGGTCTGTTGAATGTACAGGTGGTCTGTTGAATGTACAGGTGGTCTGTTGTGGTCTGTTGAATGTACAGGTGGTCTGCTGAATGTACAGGTGGTCTGCTGAATGTACAGGTGGTCTGCTGAATGTACAGGTGGTCTGCTGAATGTACAGGTGGTCTGCTGAATGTACATGTGGTCTGCTGAATGTACAGGTGGTCTGTTGTGGTCTGTTGAATGTACAGGTGGTCTGTTGTGGTCTGTTGAATGTACAGGTGGTCTGTTGAATGTACAGGTGGTCTGTTGTGGTCTGTTGAATGTACAGGTGGTCTGTTGAATGTACAGGTGGTCTGCTGAATGTACAGGTGGTCTACTGAATGTACAGGTGGTCTGCTGAATGTACAGGTGGTCTGTTGAATGTACAGGTGGTCTGTTGTGGTCTGCTGAATGTACAGGTGGTCTGTTGAATGTACAGGTGGTCTGTTGAATGTACAGGTGGTCTACTGAATGTACAGGTGGTCTGCTGTGGTCTGCTGAATGTACAGGTGGTCTGTTGTGGTCTGCTGAATGTACAGGTGGTCTGTTGAATGTACAGGTGGTCTGTTGAATGTACAGGTGGTCTGCTGAATGAACATGGTGTGTTACTGTGTTACTATGCAGCACTGGTGTGTTACTGTGTTACTGTGTTACTCTACAGCACTGGTGTGTTACTGTGTTACTGTGTTACTATGCAGCACTGGTGTGTTACTGTGTTACTATACAGCACTGGTGTGTTACTGTGTTACTCTACAGCCCTGGTGTGTTACTGTGTTACTGTGTTACTATGCAGCACTGGTGTGTTACTGTGTTACTCTACAGCACTGGTGTGTTACTGTGTTACTATGCAGCACTGGTGTGTTACTGTGTTACTATACAGCACTGGTGTGTTACTGTGTTACTCTACAGCCCTGGTGTGTTACTGTGTTACTGTGTTACTATGCAGCACTGGTGTGTTACTGTGTTACTGTGTTACTCTACAGCACTGGTGTGTTACTGTGTTACTGTGTTACTATGCAGCACTGGTGTGTTACTGTGTTACTATACAGCACTGGTGTGTTACTGTGTTACTATACAGCACTGGTGTGTTACTGTGTTACTATACAGCACTGGTGTGTTACTGTGTTACTATACAGCACTGGTGTGTTACTGTGTTACTATGCAGCACTGGTGTGTTACTGTGTTACTATACAGCACTGGTGTGTTACTGTGTTACTATACAGCACTGGTGTGTTACTGTGTTACTATACAGCACTGGTTTGTTACTGTGTTACTGTGTTACTATACAGCACTGGTGTGTTACTGTGTTACTATACAGCACTGGTGTGTTACTGTGTTACTATACAGCACTGGTGTGTTACTGTGTTACTATACAGCACTGGTGTGTTACTGTGTTACTCTACAGCACTGGTGTGTTACTGTGTTACTCTACAGCACTGGTGTGTTACTGTGTTACTATACAGCACTGGTGTGTTACTGTGTTACTATGCAGCACTGGTGTGTTACTGTGTTACTCTACAGCACTGGTGTGTTACTGTGTTACTCTACAGCACTGGTGTGTTACTGTGTTACTATGCAGCACTGGTGTGTTACTGTGTTACTATACAGCACTGGTGTGTTACTGTGTTACTATACAGCACTGGTGTGTTACTGTGTTACTCTACAGCACTGGTGTGTTACTGTGTTACTGTGTTACTATACAGCACTGGTGTGTTACTGTGTTACTCTACAGCACTGGTGTGTTACTGTGTTACTATACAGCACTGGTGTGTTACTGTGTTACTGTGTTACTATGCAGCACTGGTGTGTTACTGTGTTACTATACAGCACTGGTGTGTTACTGTGTTACTGTGTTACTATACAGCACTGGTGTGTTACTGTGTTACTGTGTTACTATACAGCACTGGTGTGTTACTGTGTTACTATACAGCACTAGTGTGTTACTGTGTTACTATACAGCACTGGTGTGTTACTGTGTTACTATACAGCACTGGTGTGTTACTGTGTTACTATACAGCACTGGTGTGTTACTGTGTTACTGTGTTACTATGCAGCACTGGTGTGTTACTGTGTTACTATACAGCACTGGTGTGTTACTGTGTTACTATACAGCACTAGTGTGTTACTGTGTTACTATACAGCACTGGTGTGTTACTGTGTTACTATACAGCACTGGTGTGTTACTGTGTTACTCTACAGCACTGGTGTGTTACTGTGTTACTATACAGCACTGGTGTGTTACTGTGTTACTATACAGCACTGGTGTGTTACTGTGTTACTATACAGCACTGGTGTGTTACTGTGTTACTGTGTTACTATGCAGCACTGGTGTGTTACTGTGTTACTATACAGCACTGGTGTGTTACTGTGTTACTGTGTTACTATACAGCACTGGTGTGTTACTGTGTTACTGTGTTACTATACAGCACTGGTGTGTTACTGTGTTACTATACAGCACTGGTGTGTTACTGTGTTACTATACAGCACTAGTGTGTTACTGTGTTACTATACAGCACTGGTGTCCTAATTATTGTGTTAGCGTTTTTCACTACTCCCTGGCTTGTGTGTGCTTCCGTATCCTGTCTGGGTATCACATCCGAACACTGATGCGTCTACAGTCTAAATATGTCTCTTGGTCAGAGTGCAGGAGTACAGGTGGTCTGTTGTGGTCTGCTGAATGTACAGGTGGTCTGTTGTGGTCTGTTGAATGTACAGGTGGTCTGTTGTGGTCTGTTGAATGTACAGGTGGTCTGTTGAATGTACAGGTGGTCTGCTGAATGTACAGGTGGTCTGTTGTGGTCTGTTGTGGTCTGTTGAATGTACAGGTGGTCTGTTGTGGTCTGCTGAATGTACAGGTGGTCTGTTGTGGTCTGCTGAATGTACAGGTGGTCTGTTGTGGTCTGTTGAATGTACAGGTGGTCTGTTGTGGTCTGTTGAATGTACAGGTGGTCTGTTGAATGTACAGGTGGTCTGTTGAATGTGGTCTGTTGAATGTACAGGTGGTCTGCTGAATGTACAGGTGGTCTGCTGAATGTACAGGTGGTCTGTTGTGGTACTGAATGTACAGGTGGTCTGTTGTGGTCTGTTGAATGTACAGGTGGTCTGTTGAATGTACAGGTGGTCTGTTGAATGTACAGGTGGTCTGCTGAATGTACAGGTGGTCTGTTGTGGTCTGTTGAATGTACAGGTGGTCTGTTGTGGTCTGCTGAATGTACAGGTGGTATGTTGTGGTCTGTTGAGTGTACAGGTGGTCTGTTGAATGTACAGGTGGTCTGTTGAATGTTATGCATCAATGCAGTGCTACCAAAATAGTTCTGTTGTGGTCTGTTGAATGTACAGGTGGTCTATTGAATGTACAGGTGGTCTGTTGTGGTCTGTTGAATGTACAGGTGGTCTGTTGTGGTCTGTTGAATGTACAGGTGGTCTGTTGAATGTACAGGTGGTCTGTTGAATGTACAGGTGGTCTGTTGAATGTACATGTGGTCTGTTGTGGTCTGCTGAATGTACAGGTGGTCTGTTGAATGTACAGGTGGTCTGTTGAATGTACAGGTGGTCTGTTGTGGTCTGTTGAATGTACAGGTGGTCTGTTGAATGTACAGGTGGTCTGTTGGTGGTCTGCTGAATGTACAGGTGGTCTGCTGAATGTACAGGTGGTCTGCTGAATGTACAGGTGGTCTGCTGAATGTACATGTGGTCTGCTGAATGTACAGGTGGTCTGTTGTGGTCTGTTGAATGTACAGGTGGTCTGTTGAATGTACAGGTGGTCTGTTGTGGTCTGTTGAATGTACAGGTGGTCTGTTGAATGTACAGGTGGTCTGCTGAATGTACAGGTGGTCTACTGAATGTACAGGTGGTCTGCTGAATGTACAGGTGGTCTGTTGAATGTACAGGTGGTCTGTTGTGGTCTGCTGAATGTACAGGTGGTCTGTTGAATGTACAGGTGGTCTGTTGAATGTACAGGTGGTCTACTGAATGTACAGGTGGTCTGCTGTGGTCTGCTGAATGTACAGGTGGTCTGTTGTGGTCTGCTGAATGTACAGGTGGTCTGTTGAATGTACACGTGGTCTGTTGAATGTACAGGTGGTCTGCTGAATGAACATGTGGTCTGTTGAATGTACAGGTGGTCTGTTGTGGTCTGTTGAATGTACAGGTGGTCTGTTGTGGTCTGTTGAATGTACAGGTGGTCTGCTGAATGTACATGTGGTCTGTTGAATGTACAGGTTGTCTGTTGTGGTCTGCTGAATGTACAGGTGGTCTGCTGAATGTTGAATGTACATGTGGTCTGTTGAATGTTGAATGTACAGGTGGTCTGCTGTGGTCTGCTGAATGTTATGCATCAATGCAGTGCTACCAAAATAGGACACTAATGTCTTCCAGTGTTTTACCCAGTCTGGCAGTTTAAAATAACAATGTTTGCTTTCTACCATCTTAATAGTAGTAATGTAACCACTTCTATATCATAATCTAACTCAGATTTCTCTCTCTCGTTCTCTTGTTTTCTCTCGCTCCCTCTCTCCTTCTCTCAATCTTCCTCTCGTTCTCTCTCTCCTGTTTTCCCTCTCTCGTTATCTCTTTCCCTCCCTCCCTCTCTCGTTCTCTCTCTTGTTCTCTCTCTCTTTCTAGTTGAGGATGGAGTCAGTGAGCAGACCCTACCCTCTGACGCTGCCCCCCATGCACCAGTCAGCCCCCCCATCCCGAACTAGCTACACCAGTGTCTCCCCTGAATCCTCGCCCTCTCCCCCCGACCCTCCCCCTCCTCCTCCTCCTCCCCTCTCCCCAACCCCCTCACCAGGCTGCCCCCACCCTGTTCGTTAAGTACAGCACCATTGCCCGCCTGCAGGGTGGCGCCAACCAGACTGCCAATCATTACAATGTCCAGCCAATGGGGCAGCAGCAAGGCCCTCCAGCCCCTCCCCTCCAGTCTGTCAAACCCAACTACAACACCATGCCATTGGCTCCCACTCTCCACAACCCCCCCCTCCTCCTCCCCCTGCTCCATGCCTTCTCCAGGCTCTGCCATGGCCTCTCTGAGACTTGGCCCACCCAGCCCTGTTCCTCAGTTCATCCCCCCTCCTCCCCCAGGCCCAAACCCTGCCCCCCTCCTCCCCAGAAGAGGACCACCAGTGCCCCCACTCAGTAACACCGGGCTGCAGCAGTTCCTGGCCCAAAAGTTCCCCAATATGAACTACGACTTCTCCGACCTGGATGGCCAACCTGTGTCCCCTCCTCCTCCTGCCCTCTCCCCCCATGTCACCCCCTGCACCTCCCAGAACCTTCTCTGGTGTTTTCCCGCCCCAGACTGCTCCTAAGACCTTTGGTCCAGGGATCCCCTTGTCCCCAGTGTCGCCCTACCCCCCTTCTGGTCCAATGAAAAAGCAGCAGAGCTTCTCGACAGGCCATTCACCCAATCAGCCGCCTCCCACCATGCCCAAACAGCACAGCTTCTCCTCTAAGACCCTCCCCTGTCCGCCCCAATCTCCCCGACCCCCTCCCTGGTCAAACAGATAGTCAACCAGTTCCCCGGAGCCCCCTGCCCCCCAGTCCCCCCCGGCCGTCAAGACCAAACCAAGATGGCAGCCAGGGAGTCAGATCCCCCAGTCCCCAGAGTTCCCCCTCCTCCCCTGAGGACAGCCTGGACTTCCCCCTCCTCCCCACTCCGTCCCCACCCCGCTCCTCCCCTCTCTCCCCTGCCAAGATGGGCTCTCCTATTAAGAAGTCTCCCTCCTCCACCTCAACCGGCTCCTTCGGGAAGAGGGGGCCTCCTCCCACCCCCCAGCGCGCCTCCTCCATCAAGTCTAACTCCTCAGGGGAGTACCAGGAAGAGGCCCAGGTCCAGAGGCAGCCTAAGAAGGTGGAGTCTCTGGTCAGTAAGTTTGCCCAGCCTGGCCTCGGCTCCTGCAACTCCTCTGCTGCCTCCTCCTCTGGATCTCCTGCTAAGGACTTGGGGCCTCCTGCTCCTCCTAAACCAGGCAAGCTGAACCTGTCAGCTCTCCCTCTAGTCCTCCAGGGTCTACAGACAGGGCAGCACTGCCAGCCCAGTGGAGACTTCCCTTCTCCTCCTTCAGAGCTCGATTTCTTCCCCCCACCTCCTCCCGACTCTGAGCTGCTCCCACCGCCCCCCCTCCTCTCTGAGCTCCACCCGGGGGCCCCCAGGGTCGCAGTCGTCAACCCCCAACCGCAGGCCACGCCCATCTCCCACCCCGTCAGCCAATCATCATGGAAGACCCAGTCTCTGAAGAAGACTCCGCCTCCGACACTGCACAGGCTGTCCCGGAGCAACACGGTCCAAGACCCCTTACCCCTGTCCCCCCCGCCCTTTGCCTGTCCCCTGCCTCCCACCTCCCCCGGGGTACCTAAGGGGGGCGGTACCCTCTCCTCGGTCCAACCCAACTTCCTGGAGGACCTGAACCGGACCTTGAAGAGGAAGTCCATCACGCGTCACGGCTCCCTCACGCGGCACGGCTCCTCCCGGCTGGAGCCCGTCTCCATGGACGACATGGCCCTCCCCCCACCTCCCCCAGAGCTGCTGCTGGACCAGCAGAGGGGTGGACAGGGCGGGGGCCACGGGTACATGTCCTCAGGCTATGCAACGTTACGGCGGGGGCCGCGCCCTGCCCCGCCCAAACGGGACCAAAGCACCAAACTGACGGGAGAGTGGTAGCTAGGAGGTAGCAAGGGCAAGATGAGGACTAGGGCTGAGCTACCCAGAATATAGACCCTATCAGACTACAGACTGACTACAGGCTATAGACCCAATCAGGCTACAGACTGACTACAGGCTATAGACCCAATCAGGCTACAGACTGACTACAGGCCATAGACCCATCAAGGCTACAGACTGACTACAGGCTATAGACCCAATCAGACTACAGACTGACTACAGGCCATAGACCCATCAAGGCTACAGACTGACTACAGGCTATAGACCCAATCAGGCTACAGACTGACTACAGGCCATAGACCCATCAAGGCTACAGACTGACTACAGGCTATAGACCCAATCAGGCTACAGACTGACTACAGGCTATAGACCCAATCAGACTACAGACTGACTATAGCCTATAGACCCAATCAGGCTACAGACTGACTACAGGCTATAGACCCAATCAGGCTACAGACTGACTACAGGCTATAGACCCTATCAGGCTACAGACTGACTACAGGCTATAGACCCTATCAGGTTACAGACTGACTACAGCCTATAGACCCAATCAGGCTACACACTGACTATAGCCTATAGACCCAATCAGGCTACAGACTGACTACAGCCTATAGACCCAATCAGACTACAGACTATAGACCCAATCAGACTACAGACTGACTACAGCCTATAGACCCAATCAGACTACAGACTGACTACAGCCTATAGACCTAATCAGGCTACAGACTGACTACAGCCTATAGACCCAATCAGGCTACAGACTGACTACAGCCTAAAGACCCAATCAGGCTACAGACTACAGACTGACTACAGGCTATAGACCCAATCAGACTACAGACTGACTATAGCCTATAGACCCAATCAGGCTACAGACTGACTACAGGCTATAGACCCAATCAGGCTACAGACTGACTACAGGCTATAGACCCAATCAGGCTACAGACTGACTATAGCCTATAGACCCAATCAGGCTACAGACTGACTACAGCCTATAGACCCAATCAGACTACAGACTGACACCAGCCTATAGACCTAATCAGGCTACAGACTGACTACAGCCTATAGACCCAATCAGGCTACAGACTGACTACAGCCTAAAGACCCAATCAGACTACAGAATGACTACAGCCTAAAGACCCAATCAGACTACAGACTGACTACAGGCTATAGACCCAATCAGGCTACAGGCTATATGGATCCCACAGGCCGCTCTCCCCCAGGCCACGGTCGTATTCACTAGACACCAAACGGAAGAAAAAGGACCGAAACTGGGACTGAGGGACTGCCTGAACTTGTCCAATAAGAAACTCTTTTTTGTTGCAAAAATGTTTCATCACGGTGAACACTAATGAATACGACCCTGAACTCAGCCCGTCTCCTCTCCTCTCCCCTCCTCCCCTCCCCTCTCCTCTCCTCTCCTCTCCCCTCCTCTCCCCTCCCCTCTCCTCTCCTCTCCTCTCCCCCTCCTCTCCTCTCCTCCCTCTCCTCCTCTCCCCTCCTCCCTCTCCTCTCCTCTCCTCTCCCTCCTCCTCTCCTCTCCTCTCCTCTCCTCTCCTCTCCTCTCCTCTCCTCTCCCTCCCCTCCCTCCCCTCCCCCTCCCCTCTCCTCTCCTCTCCCCTCCTCCCCTCCTCTCCTCTCCTCTCCTCTCCCTCCCCTCTCCTCTCCCCTCCTCCCCTCCCCTCTCCTCTCCTCTCCTCCCCTCTCCTCTCCTCTCCTCTCCCCTCCTCTCCTCTCCCCTCTCCTCCCCTCTCCTCCCCTCTCCTCCCCTCCCCTCTCCTCTCCTCTCCTCTCCTCCTCCTCTCCCCTCCTCTCCTCTCCTCCCCTCTCCTCTCGTGCCACGCAGACAGGACTGAGCTAGAAGAAGAATCTTGTTCCTTGTAAATCCCAGATCCTTATTCCTTTACTCTGTCTACGTTATAGTAACTCTATTGAAAAGAGAGCGAGCCAAACCACCTATCAAGCTTTTCCACGTGTTTGTGCCGCTTTGCATTGAAATCTAACACAATATATAAACAGGTACCGTTTGGGGTTTGGAAGGGATGTCATGTGGGGAAGGGGGGGAGGAGGAGGAGGGGGGGTAAATTTAGTGTTTTTATATCAGATTATTTAATACCTGAAAGATATTATTATTTTAAAGTTACGTTTTTAAAGCGTAGTGAGTGAATATGAACCGTGAGTAGTAGAGACCAGGATGGATGTGGAGATGGCTCTGGTCCAGGGTGTTACGTGTTGCAGGTTCAGCTTCAGCAAGCCACACGTAACACCCTGGACCAGAGCTAGTGTAGAGACAGACGTGTGTATAGGAGCACTATATAGGGAGGACAGACACTACTGTAGTTGGATATGGGACAGACAGACAGACAGACACTGGTGTAGTTGGATATGGGACAGACAGACAGACACTACTGTAGTTGGATATGGGACAGACAGACACTAGTGTAGTTGGATATGGGACAGACAGACAGACACTGGTGTAGTTGGATATGGGACAGACAGACAGACACTACTGTAGTTGGATATGGGACAGACAGACAGACACTACTGTAGTTGGATATGGGACAGACACTACTGTAGTTGGATATGGGACAGACACTACTGTAGTTGGATATGGGACAGACAGACACTGGTGTAGTTGGATATGGGACAGACAGACAGACACTACTGTAGTTGGATATGGGACAGACAGACACTGGTGTAGTTGGATATGGGACAGACAGACAGACACTACTGTAGTTGGATATGGGACAGACAGACACTGGTGTAGTTGGATATGGGACAGACAGACACTACTGTAGTTGGATATGGGACAGACAGACACTGGTGTAGTTGGATATGGGACAGACAGACAGACAGACACTGGTGTAGTTGGATATGGGACAGACAGACAGACACTACTGTAGTTGGATATGGGACAGACAGACACTGGTGTAGTTGGATATGGGACAGACAGACAGACAGACAGACACTACTGTAGTTGGATATGGGACAGACAGACACTGGTGTAGTTGGATATGGGACAGACAGACAGACACTACTGTAGTTGGATATGGGACAGACAGACACTGGTGTAGTTGGATATGGGACAGACAGACAGACACTACTGTAGTTGGATATGGGACAGACAGACACTGGTGTAGTTGGATATGGGACAGACAGACAGACACTACTGTAGTTGGATATGGGACAGACAGACAGACACTACTGTAGTTGGATATGGGACAGACAGACACTGGTGTAGTTGGATATGGGACAGACAGACAGACACTACTGTAGTTGGATATGGGACAGACAGACACTGGTGTAGTTGGATATGGGACAGACAGACAGACAGACACTACTGTAGTTGGATATGGGACAGACAGACACTGGTGTAGTTGGATATGGGACAGACAGACAGACACTACTGTAGTTGGATATGGGACAGACAGACACTAGTGTAGTTGGATATGGGACAGACAGACACTAGTGTAGTTGGATATGGGACAGACAGACAGACACTACTGTAGTTGGATATGGGACAGACAGACACTGGTGTAGTTGGATATGGGACAGACAGACACTGGTGTAGTTGGATTGGGGACAGACAGACAGACAGACACTAGTGTAGTTGGATTTGGGACAGACAGACACTGGTTTAGTTGGATTGGGGACAGACAGACACTAGTGTAGTTGGATTGGGGACAGACAGACACTAGTGTAGTTGGATTGGGGACAGACAGACACTAGTGTAGTTGGATTGGGGACAGACAGACACTACTGTAGTTGGATTGGGGACAGACAGACACTAGTGTAGTTGGATTGGGGACAGACAGACCCTACTGTAGTTGGATTGGGGACAGACAGACACTACTGTAGTTGGATATGGGACAGACAGACACTAGTGTAGTTGGATATGGGACAGACAGACCCTACTGTAGTTGGATATGGGACAGACAGACAGACAGACACTGGTGTAGTTGGATATGGGACAGACAGACACCAGGCTAACACCCCCCATTTGGTTGTGTTTGAAATGGCCGCCTATTCCCTAAATAGTGCAGAGGGCCCATAGGGCTCTGGTCTATAGTAGTGCACTATATAGGGCTCTGGTCTATAGTAGTGCACTATATAGGGAATAGGGCTCTGGTCTATAGTAGTGCACTATATAGGGCTCTGGTCTATAGTAGTGCACTATATAGGGAATAGGGCTCTGGTCTATAGTAGTGCACTATATAGGGAATAGGGCTCTGGTCTAAAGTAGTGCACTATATAGGGCTCTGGTCTATAGTAGTGCACTATATAGGGAATAGGGCTCTGGTCTATAGTAGTGCACTATATAGGGCTCTGGTCTATAGTAGTGCACTATATAGGGCTCTGGTCTATAGTAGTGCACTATATAGGGAATAGGGTGCTGTTTCAGACACAGCCTGTTTCTGTCCATCTGTCTGTAGAGTTCATAGATACATTGTGTTAATTCTATTCAAGATGTTTTAAAAGGCTCTGATTGGCTTGTCTTTTAATGATCCTCTCAGATGGTCGTGGCTTTGATTGGACAAGATTAAACGGTGCACATTGATTGGACAAGATTAAACGGTGCACAATGAAGGTCAAGCCGTACGATTGTCTGTTATGTTGATGGTGACGGGGTCTAACCTGTGTCTTTAGGTCACATTAGCTGTCCGTCTGTCTGTCTGTCTGTCTGTCTGTCTGTCTGTCTGTCTGTCTGTCTGTCTGTCTGTCTGTCTGTCTGTCTGTCTGTCCGTCTGTCTGTATATATACAGCTGCAGCTCCTGTCTCCAAGGGCCTCCGTTGGGCCCCGCAGACAGACAGACAGACAGACAGACAGACAGACAGACAGACAGACAGACAGACAGACAGACAGACAGACAGACAGACAGACAGACAGACAGACAGACAGACAGACAGACAGAAAGGAAGTACACTAAACTACAGCAAGTGCTAGGACAGCCAGGTCACGTGACAGAAAATATTCTAGAATGAAGTGAATGTTCTAGAAGCATCTCCAGACCAGACCAGATAGCCATGTAGCTCCTGACTGAGGGCGGACGTACGGAACGCCGTTCGGGTCAAAAAAAGATACACTTTTAATTTGACACGTTAAATGACACAATTATGTTATAGAATGTTGTGTGCTCTGAATTTACATGCGCAAGACAAGCTCACTACTCTCGACGTTTTTCTTGCGCTGTACCATCGGTCTGTCGATGTCCTCGTTGTGGTTTAACAGGCGTGTTTAATACACTTTATTCAAATATTTATGAAATGCATATTGTTATATTTGGTAGCACTTATTTGTTTTCCCCTTCGACTTCAATCCCATTCGATGGAACGGATGTGGGCGGGGCTAGGTCTACATAACGGTGCTAATCTTAAAAAACTCAGACGAAGGCCGATACCGTAAAGCTTATTAAAGAGCAGTGTGCAGGTTTCTTATTTAAGTTAGTAGAAA
Organism: Oncorhynchus nerka; assembly: GCF_034236695.1. Taxonomy (NCBI): domain Eukaryota; kingdom Metazoa; phylum Chordata; class Actinopteri; order Salmoniformes; family Salmonidae; genus Oncorhynchus; species Oncorhynchus nerka. Next base: position 85,841,899 of record NC_088398.1, read on the forward strand.
CATACCAAACGATGTTTAAAATTAATCCTCCGGTTGTTTTTGTCATAAATAATAAATAATATTTCAACCGGACAAAAGCTTCATCAATAGGGAAAGGAGAAACAAGAAGGGCGCATGGCTGATGAATGGAGATTTCCACTGGCCACTGATTGGAAAGTGCTGTATCTCCCTCATTTTTCAGAGTAAAGGCCTGAAACAATGTCTAAAGACTGGCCACGTGTTGAGGAAGCCATAGAGATAGTGAACTGGGTCCTAAGTCTTTGTATGGTGGATAGGCTTTCAATGGAAAAACAGCCTTTCAAAATAATAGTACTTCCTGGATGGATTTTCCTCAGGTTTTCGCCTGCCATATCAGTTCTGTTATACTCACAGACATTATTTTAACAGTTTTGGAAACTTTAGTGTTTTCTATCCAAATCTACTAATTATATGCATATCCTATCTTCTGGGCCTGAGTAGCAGGCAGTTTAATTTGGGCACTCTTTTCATCCAAAATTCCGAATGCTGCCCCCTACCCTAGTGAAGTAAATGTTTAGTAACTACTTTTTTAAAGTGATGAACGTTCAATTATAATGTGACTTGCAGTCATATTCAGGTCCTGATTGGTCAACAAGTAGTGTTATTTGACTTCCTTTTTTTTTTTGACACGCAGTGACCCGAACGGCATTCCATTTGACACGCAGCGACCCAAACGGCATTCCATTTGACACGCAGCGACCCAAACGGCATTCCATTTGACACGCAGCGACCCAAACGGCATTCCATTTGACACGCAGCGACCCAAACGGCATTCCATTTGACACGCAGCAACCCAAACGGCATTCCATTTGACACGCAGCGACCCAAACGGCATTCCATTTGACACGCAGCGACCCAAACGGCATTCCATTTGACACGCAGCGACCCAAACGGCATTCCATTTGACACGCAGCGACCCAAACGGCATTCCATTTGACACGCAGCGACCCAAACGGCATTCCATTTGACACGCAGCGACCCAAACGGCATTCCATTTGACACGCAGCGACCCAAACGGCATTCCATTTGACACGCAGCGACCCGAACGGCATTCCATTTGACACGCAGCGACCCGAACGGCATTCCATTTGACACGCAGCGACCCGAACGGCATTCCATTTGACACGCAGCGACCCAAACGGCATTCCATTTGACACGCAGTGACCCAAACGGCATTCCATTTGACACACACATTGTTGTTTCACACTAATGCCTTCTCTTTTAATGTCATTATGTCCCAAATTGCACCCTATTCCATATGCCGGCCTATATGCCCAGTTCCAACGGGTTGTTATTGTACATCAAGCTGCCTCGATACAGGAACAGGAGATTGGCTCTAGCTCCTATGGTCCTTTCTGGCTCTGACCAGGTTTGCTTATTAAGTAAGGGAAAGGAATATTGTGCCCAGTGTTTCATTTATAGATCGGGAGGTGCCGGAACAAAAAGTGAGCTCGAGAAGGGGGGTGACCTGGGGAGTTCTGAGGTGCTGAGAACAAAAAGTGAGCTCGAGAGGGGGGGGTGACCTGGGGAGTTCTGAGGTACCGAGAACAAAAAGTGAGCTCGAGAGGGGGGGTGACCTGGGGAGTTCTGAGGTACCGAGAACAAAAAGTGAGCTCGAGAGGGGGGGGTGACCTGGGGAGTTCTGAGGTACCGATAACAAAAAGTGAGCTCGAGAGGGGGGTGACCTGGGGAGTTCTGAGGTACCGAGAACAAAAAGTGAGCTCGAGAGGGGGGTGACCTGGGGAGTTCTGAGGTACCGAGAACAAAAAGTTATTAACAAAAAGCATTGCATGCAGATCACATTTGTGGCGTAGAGCAGTAGAGGAACTTACAGGAGATGCACACATGGAAAAACATGTTTAGTTGCCTTGGGTGCAGGAACTGCCTCTTATAAACGCATTTCATGCAATTCCTGTCATTTTACCGGACTGGAGACTTTGGCATAATTTGTTTTTGATGCTGCTTTCAAAAGAACTGAGAACTCGGAGCAAATCTCCGACTTCCAACTTCAACGTGATCAAATCAACTGGTGATCAGAACAACTGGTGATCAGAACAACTGGTGATCAGAACAACTGGTGATCAGAACAACTGGTGATCAGAACAACTGGTGATCAGAACAACTGGTGATCAGAACAACTGGTGATCAGAACAACTGGTGATCAGAACAACTGGTGATCAGAACAACTGGTGATCAGAACAACTGGTGGTCAAAACAACTGGTGATCAGAACAACTGGTGATCAGAACAACTGGTGATCAAATCAACTGGTGATCAGAACCAACTGGTGATCAAATCAACTGGTGATCAAATCAACTGGGAAATGAGTTTTGAACAGTCATCCAACTAGGAACTCTGGCCTCTTTCTAGAGCTCTGACTTTCCGACCTGAAAATGACTGACGTCATGATTCAATCCTAGTTCCCAGTTGTTCTGAAACCACAGTGTTGTCTTGAATCCATCAATAGCCCGGCCTAGGTGTGTGGAGACACAGTGTAGGCTACAATATGAGGAAGAAAGTATAGTCCTAAAAAATGCTTTCCAATTTTACTGACTCACCCCCCCATGATGCACAGCTCACTCACTGCTGATGGCTTATGGGCTCGTGCCAAAAGATGATCACTCAAACGCCTCTATCTCTCATTTTGGAAGTTGATCTAATATGTCGGTTGATTAAAGTAGAGCAGGAGCCATTTTCTTTCCAACCAGTGTTTTTCCGTGGTTGTGGTTGGGAACGGACTAGTTTTTACATTCTTAGTAGTAAGAAGAGGCTGTAGCATGAACTAAGACCACATCTGGCTGTGGTGATCTGTCTGTCTGTGTGTTGTTTGGTTAAAACCAGGCATGCCCATTGGTTCATCTAGTAAGTCGGTACCTAGAAAATCTACGATCCACATTGAGGTCGTTAGAGATCAGCCAAACTGAAATGATGTGTAGACTGGAAGGTGAACGTGTGTACTACATCATACACAACGTTGTGTAGAGTGGAAGGTAAACATGTGTACTACATAATCATACCGCTGCCTTTTACGTCTGTCAACAGGAAGTGACATCAGCAGCATTTAAACAGTCCTGTCCTTAATTTCAGGTCAAGAACAACAAGATAAATGGTGAAAAACATTATTAACTGAAGGTCAAAGGAGCTCTATAAAAGTCAACAATATTCTTAGATACATTGCTGTAACGGGGGAAAATAAAAACCTAAAATGCATTTAAACTGAATAAAAATGTGCAAATCATACCTCTGCATATCTCAGTGCATTTTTGTGTCTGACTGAGTGTTTCTGTTTATTTGTTTATATAAGTAGTCAGTTTAAACTTGCATTGTATTTGTTCCGATGAGGCTATGATGGGGAGAACTGTGTATTGTGAAGTGTGTGTGTAGATCACTTAGTGGGAGTCGGGGTGACCTACACTACATTCCACTGTGCTGACAGAGGGTCTGGCTCCCCATCTGACATTGGCTCCTGTGTGTCACCTGACCCCTTATTGGAGTTGTGATTGGCTCCTGTGTGTCACCTGACCCCTTATTGGAGTTGTGATTGGCTGATTTACAGTGTGTTCGGAAAGTATTCAGACCCCTTAACTTTTTCCAAATGTTGTTAAGTTACAGCCTTATTCTAAAATGGATTAAAAAATTAAAACATCTCATTCTACACACAATACCCTGTATAAATATATGTTGTTGTTTTTTTAAATGTAGCCTTTATATAACTAGGCAAGTCTGTAATGACGAAGCGATAACAGATAACTTATTTACATAAGTATTCAGACCCTTTACTACGAGACTCTAAATTGATCTCAGGTGTATCCTGTTTCCATTGATCATCCTTGATGTTTCTACAACTTGATTGGAGTCCACCTGTGGTAAATTCAATTAATCGGACATGATTTGGAAAGGCACACACCTGTCTATATAAAGGTTCCACAGTTGACAGCGCATGTCAGAGCAAAAACCAAGCCATGAGGTTGAAGAAATTGTCCGTAGAGCTTAGAGACAGGATTGTGTCAAGGCACAGATCTGGGGAAGGGTACCACAACATTTCTGCAGCATTAAAGGTCCCCAAGAACACAGTGGCATCCATCATTCTTAAATGGAAGAAGTTTGGAACCACCTCTTCCCAGAGCTGACAGAAACATAAACCTTTTACCTCATAAGTAGACATTTGTGCAAATGATTAACAAAGTCCTTCCACCAGGTGGCAGATGAGATGTGTTGGCACGACTGCCATATCGTATCTCCATCCCAAAGCCCTTGCATGGAAATGTACTTCGCCAGACTGCCAAGAACCTTGCCCTCTTCCAGGCCAAGGTGGCGAGACACGGTAGTGATGACACCATAGGCCTTGTTGATCTCTGCACCAGACAGGATGCTCTTGCCAGCATACTTGGGGTCCAACATGCTGCGGCGTGTCTGGGCTTCAGGCAGAAGTCCTCACGCTTTTTGATGTATTTCAGAACTGCAGTTTCCTCTGCTTGGAGCAACAGTGAAGTGGGCAGGGCAGTACGGATTTCTTCTCTTACATCTGCAAGCATTGTCTGAACATCAGACAGGACGGCCATTGTCTCCCTCAATCCGTGCAATGGCTACTGCTATAGGTTTCAGGAGTTTCAGGCTGCTTTACCACCCTCTCCCAAAATACATCATCCACGAGGATCCTCTTGATGGGGCTGTCCATGTCGGCAGACTGTGATATGGCCATTTCTCTGAGAGACTCCTTCCCCTCCAGGAGACTGTCTAACATGATGACAACACCACCCCAACAGGCGTTGCTGGGCAGCTTCAATGTGGTGCTCTTATTCTTCTCACTTTGCTTGGTGAGATAGATTGCTGCTATAACTTGATGACCCTTCACATACCTAACCATTTCCTCTCTTGTAGAGTGCATCCATTGTTTTCAGTGTCATGATGTCCTTGAGCAGCAGATTAGTGAAAAAAATGAGTAAAAAAACAAATACAATTCCATGTACAGATAAATAGTTTAGCAGTTAGATTAAACAACTCCTTTGTAAGATAAATGTTTTTAAATGAAATGTATGGAAACAGGTGAATTAACACTCCTCAGTTAGCAGGCTCAAGCTAAAACCCACATGGTAGCAAAGACCAACTAGCAGAAATTGTTAACAAGTTACAAATGATTTAAACACACTTTGCTGTAGGCTACTATTTACTAGTTAACAAAAAAATGCATGTATGTCATACAAACACTATATTCACCCCGCCCAGTATTGTAATCAAAACTCACCAGAAAGCATGTAGTCCTTGGCTCAGACAGTGTAGTAGTGTGGGCTCAATAGCATCTCATTAGTGTGCAATATCTTGAGAATCAGCTGTACATGTGATGGAAGAATGCACTGTGCATGTGATGGAAGAATGCACTGTGCATGTGATGGAAGAGTGCACTGTGCATGTGATAGTTTAACCAGAATATACCCAAAGACCTAAAATTGCCTTGTGTGTATCCTACAAAAAGGTTCACTGTTATAAGCTAACCTTTTTTTGATGAATTTCAGCAAAATGTCCGGGCTTAATTTCCCATGGAAAATTTCCGTAAACTTTCCGACTCTTTGCAACCCTAGTTAGGATCAAGAGAAAGATGAATAAAGCAAAGTGCAGAGAGATCCTTGATGAAAACCTGCTCGAGAGCGCTCAGGACCTCAGACTGGGCGAAGGTTCACCTTCCAACAGGACAATGACCCTAAACACACAGCCAAGACAATGCAGGACTGGTTTCTTAAACGAGTCTCTGAATGTCCTTCCGTGGCCCAGTCAGAGCCCGGACTTGAACCCGATCTAACATCTCTTGAGAGACCTGAAAATAGCTGTGTGTCGACGCTCCCCATCCAACCTGACAGGGCTTTAGAGGGTCTGCAGAGAAGAATGGGAGAAACTCCCCAAATACAGGTGTGCCAAGCTTGTAGCGTCATACCCAAGAAGACTGGAGGCTGTAATCGCTGCCAAAGGTGCTTCAACAAAGTACCGAGTAAAGGTCCTGAATACTTATGTAAATGTAATATTTTAAATTTTTTATTATACATTTGCAAACATTTCTATGAACCTGATGTTGCTTTGTCATTGTGGGGTATTGTGATGTCATTATGGGGTATTGTGATGTCATTGTAGGGTATTGTGATGTCATTGTGGGGTAATTGTGTGTAGATTGATGAAGGGGGAAAAAATGATTTAATCCATTTTTAGAATAAGGCTGCAACGTAACAAAATGTGGAAAAAGTGAAGGGGTCTGAACACTTTCCAAATGCGCTGTAAATAGAGATACAGGGCTCATCGGCATCCTGCAAAAGACACAGAGAGAAAGAGCCTTCATTGTTACTTTATTTGCATTCAGATGGGAAGACAGGAAGTGTTTAAAGCCTGAGTGTCCTCAACTCTCTATGTACTTAATAATCAATAGGATAAACTCTTTCTCCCTCCTCTCTCTTCACCCTCCTCTCTCTCTTCTCCCTCCTCTCTCTCTTCTCTCCCTCTCCTCTCTCTTTTCTCCCTCCTCTCTCTTCTCTCTCTCTTCTCTCTCTTCTCTCCCTCCTCTCTCTTCACCCTCCTCTCTCTCTTCTCCCTCCTCTCTCTCTTCTCCCTCCTCTCTCTCTTCACCCTCCTCTCTCTCTTCTCCCTCCTCTCTCTTCTCTCCCTCTCCTCTCTCTTTTCTCCCTCCTCTCTCTCTTCTCTCCCTCCTCTCTCTCTTCTCTCCCTCCTCTCTCTCTTCTCTCCCTCCTCTCTCTCTTCTCTCCCTCCTCTCTCTCTTCTCTCCCTTTTCTCTCCCTCTCTTTCTCCCTCTCTTTCTTTCTCCCTCTCTTTCTCCCTCCTCTCTCTCTCTTTCTCCCTCCTCTCTCTCTTTTCTCCCTCCTCTCTCTCTTCTCATTCCTTTCTCATAATTCCTCCATCTTTTGTTGATCTGTGGGAGCAAAACATCTAGATCATCAGAACCTTTCACCACAAAATGACTAATGACTTTTCACTCTGTGGGGTCTATGAATAAACTGACAACATAGCTGTCTGCCAAGTGTTCTGCATCATACTAGAGCATGTTTTTAAAGTGTTGTCTGTTCTATTAGCAAACTATTTGATTAATTTAGGCCAATAATAAATAGTTTACAGATCAAATTCAATATAGAAAAATAATGTTAAAGTATGTAGTCTTTGTTGTGCAAAAACATGGCCGTTGGCATGTACGTTCCATATGAAAGGTATTCCCATGGGGGAAAATCCCACCCGAGTACGTTCCATATGAAAGGTATTCCCACCCGAGTACGTTCCATATGAAAGGTATTCCCACCCGAGTACGTTCCATATGAAAGGTATTCCCACCCGAGTACGTTCCATATGAAAGGTATTCCCATGGGGGAAAATCCCACCCGAGTACGTTCCATATGAAAGGTATTCCCACCCGAGTACGTTCCATATGAAAGGTATTCCCACCCGAGTACGTTCCATATGAAAGGTATTCCCACCCGAGTACGTTCCATATGAAAGGTATTCCCACCCGAGTACGTTCCATATGAAAGGTTTTCCCACCCGAGTAAATGGAATGCAATTCCCTTTTTATGCACTTTTCTCCCTACGCGTATTCTTACCTTGAACTTCAGCATACTATTCGCGCTATTTGTTTGGGGTGTAAATAAATACAAATGAAGGTGTGTCTACTAGAGGTCGACCGATTATGATTTTTCAACGCCGATACCGATAATTGGAGGACCATAAAGCCGATACCGATTAATCGGCCAATTTAAAAAATAGTTTTATTTGTAATAATGACAATTACAACAATTCTGAATGAACACTTATCTTAACTTAATATAATACATCAATAAAAATCCATTTAGCCTCAAATAAATAATGAAACATGTTCAATTTGATTGGAGAAGTAAAAGTGCAATATGTGCTATGTAAGAAAGCTAACGTTTCAGTTCCTTGCTCAGAACATGAGAACATATGAGTTGTTTGTTCCTTTCAACATGAGACTTCAATATCCCAAGGTAAGAGGTTTTAGGTTTTAGTTAATATAGTATTTATAGGATTATTTCTCTCTATACCATTTGTATTTCATATACGTTTGACTATTGGAGGTTCTTATAGGCACTATAGTATTGCCAGTGTAACAGTATAGCTTCCGTCCCTACCTGGGCTCGAACCAGAAACACATTGACAACAGCCACCATCGAAGCAGCGTTACCCATCGCTCCACAAAAGCCTCGGAGCGAGTGATGTTTGAAACGCTATTAGCGCGCACCCCGCTAACTAGCTAGCCATTTCACATCGGTTACACCAGCCATTAGGCTGATAGACTTGAAGTCATAAACAGCGCTGTGCTTGCTTACGAGCCTGCTGCTGCCTACCATCACTCAATCAGACTGCTCTATCAAATCATAGACTTAGTTATAACATAATAACATAACACACAGAAATACGAGCCTTAGGTCATTGATCTGGTCTAATCCGGAAACTATAATTTCGAAAACAAAATGTTTATTATTTCAGTGAAATACGGAACTGTTTGGTATTTTATCTAACGGGTGGCATCCCTAAGTCTAAATATTCTTGTTACATTGCAGAACCTTCAATGTTATGTCATAATTACTTAAAATTCTGGCAAATGAGTTCGCAATGAGCCAGGCTGCCCAAATTGTTGCATATACCCTGACTCTGCATGCAATGAACGCAAGAGAAGTGACACAATTTCACCTGGTTAATATTGCCTGCTAACCTGGATTTCTTTTAGCTAAATATGCAGGTTTAAAAATATATAGGTTTAAAAATATATATTTCTGTGTATTGATTTTAAGAAAGGCATTGGTGTTTATGGTGATTTTAGGACACGCTAGATAAACTAGTAATATCATCAACCATTGTAGTTATTTGTTAAATCATCCCAGGACAGCGTTGTAATATCGACTGTTACCAGCGATTATATGCAATGCAGGACACGCTAGATAAACTAGTAATATCATCAACCATGTGTAGTTATAACTAGTGATTATAATTGATTGATTGTTTTTTATAAGATAAGTTTAATGCTAGCTAGTAACTTACCTTGGCTTCTACTGCATTCGCGTAACAGGCAGGCTCCTTGTGGAGTGTAACAAGAGAGAGGCAGGTCGTTATTGCGTTGGACTAGTTAACCGTACTGTTGCAAGATTGGATCCCCCGAGCTGACAAGGTGAAAATCTGTCATTCTGCCCCTGAACAAGGCAGTTAACCCACCGTTCCTAGGCCGTCATTGAAAATAAGAATGTATTCTTAACTGACTTGCCTAGTTAAATAAAGGTATAAAACAAAAATTAAATTAAATCGGCGCCCCAAAATACCGATTGTTATAAAAACTTGAAATCGGTCCTAATTAATCGGTCGACCTCTAGTGTCTACAGATGCACCTTATTCTCACCTTGACTTAATTCCCCTCATAATTCCACCACCTTTGTGTGATGAAACGATGACTAAGGTCTAGCAACCTGTCAATTCCAAGTGCAAAAACATTTTAAAAATTCTGATAGAAATAACACTTGTCCATCCACTGCTATTGATAAGAGCTAGGTAAATGAGCGAGCTGTTAGAACCGGGGGATTGTAAACATATAAGACAATTGTTTCAGATCTATTTTACCTTATGATCGCTGGAGACAACTGTGTAACCAGTCATATGGCAGCAAACTGAAGCATATCGACATGGTACCTTTTCCACAAGTGAAGTTTATGAAAACATGGCCGTATAAGTATTTTTAGTCAGATCCTAATTGTGATGTCAAATGTTATGTTCCTTTTGATGGCATAGCATGTCCTTGCCTTGTCTCTCAGATCGTTCACAGCTTTGTGGAAGTTACCTGTGGCGCTGATGTTTAGGCCGAGGTAGGTGTAAATCTTTGTCTAGATAGAATTTTTATTTGTTGTCCTGGCAACTGGACCTGTTTTGGAACACCATTATTTTTGAATTACTGAGATTCACTGTCAGGGCCCAGGTCTGACAGAATCTGTGCAGAAAGGAAAGGGGGATACCTAGTCAGTTGTACAAGATCTAGGTGCTGCTGTAGGCCCTCCTTTGTTGGGAACAGAAGCACCAGATCATCAGAAAACAGTTGACATTTGACTTCAGAGTAGGGTGAGGCTGGGTACTGCAGACAGGTCTAGTGTCTTCACCAATTCATTGATATATATGTTGAAGAGGGTGGGTCTCAAGCTGCATCCCTGTCTCACCCCACGGCTCTTTGGAAAGAAATATGTGTGTTTATTGCCAGTTCTGACCGCACACTGAGTGTTTGTGTTCATTAATTTTATAATATTGAATATTTATAAAATGCTAGGTTCCCCCCGCTTTCCATCAGTTTGTACAGCTTTCTTGAAATCAACAAAACATGAGTAAACTTTTGTTTGTTTGTCTATAAGGGTGTGCAGGTTGTATACGTGGTCTGTTGTGAGGTCATTTGGTAAGAAGCCAATTTGAAATTTGCTCAGGACATTGTTTTCAATGTTGGAGTCTGCTGTTGATGATACTGCAAAGGGTTAGTCTGGGGTGTTCATTAACAGTACTATAAACATACCTGGTTAACCACTAGTTAGTCTGGGGTGTTCATAACAGTACTATAAACATACCTGGTTAACCACTAGTTAGTCTGGGGTGTTCATAACAGTACTATAAACATACCTGGTTAACCACTAGTTAGTCTGGGGTGTTCATAACAGTACTATAAACATACCTGGTTAACTACTAGTTAGTCTGGGGTGTTCATGGTTAAACACTAGTTAGTCTGGGGTGTTCATAACAGTACTATAAACATACCTGGTTAACCACTAGTTAGTCTGGGGTGTTCATAACAGTACTATAAACATACCTGGTTAACCACTAGTTAGTCTGGGGTGTTCATAACAGTACTATAAACATACCTGGTTAACCACTAGTTAGTCTGGGGTGTTCATAACAGTACTATAAACATACATGGTTAACCACTAGTTAGTCTGGGGTGTTCATAACAGTACTATAAACATACCTGGTTAACCACTAGTTAGTCTGGGGTGTTCATAACAGTACTATAAACATACTTGGTTAACCACTAGTTAGTCTGGGGTGTTCATGGTTAACGACTAGTTAGTCTGGGGTGTTCTAGTTATACCTGGTCTGGGGTGTTCATAACAGTACTATAAACATACCTGGTTAACCACTAGTTAGTCTGGGGTGTTCATGGTTAACCACTAGTTAGTCTGGGGTGTTCATGGTAAACCACTAGTTAGTCTGGGGTGTTCATAACAGTACTATAAACATACTTGGTTAACCACTAGTTAGTCTGGGGTGTTCATAACAGTACTATAAACATACCTGGTTAACCACTAGTTAGTCTGGGGTGTTCATGGTTAACCACTAGTTAGTCTGGGGTGTTCATAACAGTACTATAAACATACATGGTTAACCACTAGTTAGTCTGGGGTGTTCATGGTTAATCACTAGTTAGTCTGGGGTGTTCATGGTTAATCACTAGTTAGTCTGGGGTGTTCATGGTTAACCACTAGTTCGTCTGGGGTGTTCATGGTTAGCCACTAGTTAGTTTGGGGTGTTCATGGTTCATCACTAGTTAGTCTGTGGTGTTCATGGTTAACCACTAGTTAGTCTGGGGTGTTCTTGGTTAACCACTAGTTAGTCTGGGGTGTTCTTGGTTAATCACTAGTTAGTCTGGGGTGTTCATAACAGGAGGATGTCATCTCAGGACAGCCATTTTGTTTTTCTATACATACAACCATCTTAGGTTTAGTAAGAACCTTTCACAAGTGTTTAAATGCACTATTCACATGGTTACCCACGGTTCTGGCACGTTCATAATGGACTGCTACCCGATGACATTAGGAAGGTATTTTTAATCATCTGTAGTTTCCAGGTTTAGGAGACAAGAGGAGACATAACAGGGTGTAAAGTCAGACCTGTGTTCTACACATCCCAGCTCTACAACTATCTGAAGATCTACACATCCTAGCTCTACAAACATCTGCAGATCTACACATCCTAGCTCTACAACCAGCTGAAGTTCTACACATCCTAGCTCTACAACCATCTGAAGATCTACATATCCTAGCTCTACAATCAACTGACGTTCTACATATCCTAGCTCTACATATCCTAGCTCTACAACCATCTGAAGTTCTACATATCGTAGCTCTACAAGAAGTTCTACACATCCTAGCTCTACAACCAGCTGAAGATCTACACATCCTAGCTCTACAACCATCTGAAGTTCTACACATCCTAGCTCTACAACCATCTGACGTTCTACACATCCTAGCTCTACAACCATCTGAAGTTCTACACATCCTAGCTCATCTGAAGTTCACAGATCCTAGTTCTACAACCATCTGAAGTTCTACACATCCTAGCTCTACAACCAGCTGAAGTTCTACACATCCTAGCTCTACAACCATCTGAAGTTCTACACATCCTAGCTCTACACATCCTAGCTCTACAACCATCTGACGTTCTACACATCCTAGCTCTACAACCATCTGAAGTTCTACACATCCTAGCTCTACAACCATCTGAAGTTCTACAGATCCTAGTTCTACAACCATCTACACATCCTAGCTCTACAACCAGCTGAAGTTCTACACATCCTAGCTCTACAACCATCTGAAGATCTACATATCCTAGCTCTACAATCAACTGACGTTCTACATATCCTAGCTCTACATATCCTAGCTCTACAACCATCTGAAGTTCTACACATCCTAGCTCTACAACCAGCTGAAGTTCTACACATCCTAGCTCTACAACCATCTGAAGATCTACACATCCTAGCTCTACAACCATCTGAAGTTCTACACATCCTAGCTCTACAACCATCTGAAGTTCTACACATCCTAGCTCTACAACCATCTGAAGTTCTACAGATCCTAGTTCTACAACCATCTGAAGTTCTACACATCCTAGCTCTACAACCAGCTGAAGTTCTACACATCCTAGCTCTACAACCATCTGAAGTTCTACACATCCTAGCTCTACACATCCTAGCTCTACAACCAGCTGAAGTTCTACACATCCTAGTTCTACAACCATCTGAAGTTCTACACATCCTAGCTCTACAACCAGCTGAAGATCTACACATCCTAGCTCTACAACCAGCTGAAGTTCTACACATCCTAGCTCTACACATCCTAGATCTACACATCCTAGCTCTACAACCAGCTGAAGTTCTACACATCCTAGCTCTACAACCAGCTGAAGTTCTACACATCCTAGCTCTACACATCCTAGCTCTACAACCAGCTGAAGTTCTACACATCCTAGCTCTACAACCAGCTGAAGTTCTACACATCCTAGCTCTACAACCAGCTGAAGTTCTACACATCCTAGCTCTACACATCCTAGCTCTACACATCCTAGATCTACACATCCTAGCTCTACAACCATCTGAAGTTCTACACATCCTAGCTCTATAACCATCTGAAGATCTACACATCCTAGCTTTACAACCAGCTGAAGATCTACACATCCTAGCTCTACACATCCTAGCTCTATAACCATCTGAAGATCTACACATCCTAGCTTTACAACCAGCTGAAGATCTACACATCCTAGCTCTACACATCCTAGCTCTATAACCATCTGAAGATCTACACATCCTAGCTTTACAACCAGCTGAAGATCTACACATCCTAGCTCTACACATCCTAGCTCTTTTATCGTCATGCCCGTCCTGGAGCTGCAAGGCTCGGCCAACGTATATAACAGACAGCTGTAGGAACTGTGCAGCCAAGGCTGTTCAGTTTCAATACTCTCATTTTATTGTAATATTTGATCTGTTTGTGTCTATGGTCGACTGGGAATCATGTTAAAATGGCTACTAATGGCTGCACTCTAAATGGGACCAATTCATTTTCTAGTGCACTACTTTAGACCAGGGCCCATAGGGGTAGTGCACTGCAATAGACCAGGGCCCATAGGGGTAGTGCACTACTATAGACCAGGGCCCATAGGGGTAGTGTACTACTATAGACCAGGACCCATAGGGGTAGTGCACTACTATAGACCAGGGCCCATAGGGGTAGTGCACTGCAATAGACCAGGGCCCATAGGGGTAGTGCACTACTATAGACCAGGACCCATAGGGGTAGTGTACTACTATAGACCAGGACCCATAGGGGTAGTGCACTACTATAGACCAGGGCCCATAGGGGTAGTGCACTGCAATAGACCAGGGCCCATAGGGGTAGTGCACTACTTTAGACCAGGGCCGTTAGGGGGTAGTGCACTACTTTAGACCAGGGCCCATAGGGGTAGTGAACTACTTTAGACCAGGGCCCATAGGGGTAGTGCACTGCAATAGACCAGGGCCCATAGGGGTAGTGCACTGCAATAGACCAGGGCCCATAGGAGTAGTGCACTACTTTAGATCAGGGCCCATATCAAATCAAATTGATTTATATAGCCCTTCGTACATCAGCTGATATCTCAAAGTGCTGTACAGAAACCCAGCCTAAAACCCCAAACAGCAAGCAATGCAGGTCTAGAAGCAGGTGTAGGGGTAGTGCACTACTTTAGACCAGGGCCCTTAGGGGTAGTGCACTACTTTAGACCAGGGCCCATAGGGGTAGTGCACTACCCATAGACCAGGGCCCATAGGGGTAGTGCACTACTTTAGACCAGGACCCATAGGGGTCGTGCACCACTATAGACCAGGGCCCATAGGGGTAGTGCACTACTTTAGACCAGGGTCCATAGGGGTAGTGCACTACTTTAGACCAGGGCCCTTAGGGTAGTGCACTACTTTAGACCAGGGCCCATAGGGGTAGTGCACTACCCATAGACCAGGGCCCATAGGGGTAGTGCACTACTTTAGACCAGGACCCATAGGGGTCGTGCACCACTATAGACCAGGGCCCATAGGGGTAGTGCACTACTTTAGACCAGGGTCCATAGGGGTAGTGCACTACTTTAGACCAGGGCCCTTAGGGGTAGTGCACTACTTTAGACCAGGGCCCATAGGGGTAGTGCACTACCCATAGACCAGGGCCCATAGGGGTAGTGCACTACTTTAGACCAGGACCCATAGGGGTCGTGCACCACTATAGACCAGGGCCCATAGGGGTAGTGCACTACTTTAGACCAGGGTCCATAGGGGTAGTGCACTACTTTAGACCAGGGTCCATAGGGGTAGTGCACTACTTTAGATCAGGGCCCATAGGGGTAGTGCACTACTTTAGACCAGGGTCCATAGGGGTAGTGCACTACTTTAGACCAGGGCCCTTAGGGGTAGTGCACTACTTTAGACCAGGGCCCATAGGGGTAGTGCACTACCCATAGACCAGGGCCCATAGGGGTAGTGCACTACTTTAGACCAGGACCCATAGGGGTCGTGCACCACTATAGACCAGGGCCCATAGGGGTAGTGCACTACTTTAGACCAGGGTCCATAGGGGTAGTGCACTACTTTAGACCAGGGCCCATGGGGGTAGTGCACTTTCTAGGGAATAGGCTGCCATTTAGGATACATACACCAGCCTGGGTAGTGTTCATTAGGGCACACAAGGGGAAATGTTTTAAAACAATTTCCCAATAGAAACCGAAAGAGTTTATTGTCCAAGTTGTCTCTCCCTGTTTGGTTGGTTCTGAAGACAGTAGAACAACGAGGTGGGCCGGGGGCAGTAGAACAACGAGGTGGGCCGGGGACAGTAGAACAACGAGGTGGGCCGGGGACAGTAGAACAACGAGGTGGGCCGGGGGCAGTAGAACAACGAGGTGGGCCGGGGACAGTAGAACAACGAGGTGGGCCGGGGGCAGTAGAACAACGAGGTGGGCCGGGGACAGTAGAACAACGAGGTGGGCCGGGGACAGTAGAACAACGAGGTGGGCCGGGGACAGTAGAACAACGAGGTGGGCCGGGGGCAGTAGAACAACGAGGTGGGCCGGGGACAGTAGAACAACGAGGTGGGCCGGGGGCAGTAGAACAACGAGGTGGGCCGGGGGCAGTAGAACAACGAGGTGGGCCGGGGACAGTAGAACAACGAGGTGGGCCGGGATTCAATCCATGGCTCTTTAGTTGGCAACGCGCCATTTAAAAGGTGCTTTCTGATTGGGCCAACATGTGAACGTGCTTTCTGATTGGGCCAACATGTGAACGTGCTTTCTGATTGGGCCAACATGTGAACGTGGTCTCTGATTGGGCCAACATGTGAACGTGGTCTCTGATTGGGCCAACATGTGAACGTGGTCTCTGATTGGGCCAACATGTGAACGTGGTCTCTGATTGGGCCAACATGTGAACGTGCTTTCTGATTGGGTCAACGTGTGAACGTGCTTTCTGATTGGGTCAACATGTGAACGTGGTCTCTGATTGGGCCAACATGTGAACGTGGTCTCTGATTGGGCCAACATGTGAACGTGGTCTCTGATTGGGCCAACATGTGAACGTGGTCTCTGATTGGGCCAACATGTGAGCGTGGTCTCTGATTGGGCCAACATGTGAACGTGGTCTCTGATTGGGCCAACATGTGAACGTGGTCTCTGATTGGGCCAACATGTGAACGTGCTTTCTGATTGGGCCAACATGTGAACGTGGTCTCTGATTGGGCCAACATGTGAACGTGGTCTCTGATTGGGCCAACATGGTCTCTGATTGGGCCAACATGTGAACGTGGTCTCTGATTGGGCCAACATGTGAACGTGGTCTCTGATTGGGCCAACATGTGATCGTAGTCTCCTGCCCTTTGAGGGGCCTTTAACCCGGTCGGATTTGAATCCTGGCCTCAGTCACACATCATCAGTATTTAAAATCATTTGTGTCCAAAATGGCTCCCTAATCAGTGCACTTCTTTTGAGCCATAGTAGTGCACTATATAAGGAAAAGGATGCCATTTGGGACGTGCCCTTTACATTACATACAGTTGAATATAGTCTTTGTGCGTAATATAACACTTGCCGAGGCCACAGACAGAATTAGATAAAGTACAGAAGGTTTAAAGTTAGTGCTCTGCATTTTGTCCGATTTGACTCCTTAAAAACAAAATATACCACAGTCAGTTTGTCCTTCAAAGATAAACTAAAACTATATTTGTGTATCAATTTTTGTTATCGCTTTCATCAGTACCGAACAAATACAAAATGAAGTACTTCATTACATTCTACTAGGCATTACTGCGAACATGTGGAGATTGACCCTATTGTTTTTGCACTAGTGACCCAAATATAAAAACACTACCTTGCAATATGTAACAATATTTCTCGGTTTAATGTCCACCACAATACCGTCAAACACTTGTTAGGTAAAAACATGTTTTAATCACGTCAATAAGTTAAACAGTGAAACCTCCGGTTTAGAATGACATCCACACAGGGCCGGCCCTAGGCATAAAGCAACAGAAGGGACTGCTTGGGGCCCAGGCCCCCCCAACAAAAAAATTGAAACTCAGTCAAAACTTACTGTTGAGATTTAGAATACACCAGGTGCAACCTCTAAATGTGGTTGTGTGGCAGTCACTCTATTAGCCCATGTCAGCTAACATTGTTTTAGATTAGTAAATTAGTGATCATGGTTGAATCACCGACCGGGCACGCACCCAGGAGCACAGACCTCCAGTGGGCCCCAATTGATTTTCTTAGTCACTCAACGTCATTTTAACATTGCATATCATGGCAAAATGTGTAGAATTTCAGGAAATTAAGTGTAAAACTGTTTCTCTTCGGTGCCCCCCCCCCCCTTAAAAAAAAAATATGTTTTAGGTTAGGGCCCTAAAAAGGCTAGGCCGGCCCTGTCCACACACAACAAAATATTCAACACCTTCAGAGTGGAGGTTCATGTTAAAGGCTGAATGCAGACGTTTTTACATCAATATCAAATCCTTTCTGAGTAACAATTAAGTACCTTACTGTAATAGATTTCCATTGGAATGGGCACAAATAGCTTTTTAGCAAAAAACTCAAGCAAGAATGTTTGAACTAGCTGTTATTAGCAGAGGATTGGAACTCTTTGTTATTGGTCTATTAACCAATTTACAGCATGGTGATGTCACCACGGAAAACCAAAACTCCACTCATGCAAATGTACTGATGAGAAGGTCCTTGTATTTTCAACCAGCAACTATCACCACTGATCACATTTACACAGTGTTAGTGTCATCGTCTGTTGTACAATATAAAACACAGGAAAAACAACCATTTAAGGGTGCCCCTAAACATGATAAAACAACCAGATCTGATGGAAGGAAAAAGCTCAAAGGTAAAACGGGTGAAATGTCAAACTGAAAAATCAGAACTATTGAAGCATGCAGTCTATGGCGTACCCTATACACAACATACCAGTCTAGTCCACGGAGCTCTCCATACCAGTCTATGGCGTACCCTATACACAACATACCAGTCTAGTCCACGGAGCTCTCCATACCAGTCCACGGAGCGCTCCATACCAGTCTATGGCGTACCCTATACACAACATACCAGTCTAGTCCACGGAGCTCTCCATACCAGTCCACGGAGCTCTCCATACCAGTCTATGGCGTACCCTATACACAACATACCAGTCTAGTCCACGGAGCTCTCCATACCAGTCTATGGCGTACCCTATGCACAACATACCAGTCTAGTCCACGGAGCTCTCCATACCAGTCTATGGCGTACCCTATACACAACATACCAGTCTAGT
Organism: Oncorhynchus nerka; assembly: GCF_034236695.1. Classification (NCBI taxonomy): domain Eukaryota; kingdom Metazoa; phylum Chordata; class Actinopteri; order Salmoniformes; family Salmonidae; genus Oncorhynchus; species Oncorhynchus nerka. Next base: position 85,860,538 of record NC_088398.1, read on the forward strand.
CCACGGAGCTCTCCATACCAGTCCACGGAGCGCTCCATACCAGTCTATGGCGTACCCTATACACAACATACCAGTCTAGTCCACGGAGCTCTCCATACCAGTCTATGGCGTACCCTATACACAACATACCAGTCTAGTCCACGGAGCTCTCCATACCAGTCTATGGTGTACCCTATACACAACATACCAGTCTAGTCCACGGAGCTCTCCATACCAGTCCACGGAGCGCTCCATACCAGTCTATGGCGTACCCTATACACAACATACCAGTCTAGTCCACGGAGCTCTCCATACCAGTCTATGGCGTACCCTATACACAACATACCAGTCTAGTCCACGGAGCTCTCCATACCAGTCTATGGCGTACCCTATGCACAACATACCAGTCTAGTCCACGGAGCTCTCCATACCAGTCTATGGCGTACCCTATACACAACATACCAGTCTAGTCCACGGAGCTCTCCATACCAGTCTATGGCGTACCCTATGCACAACATACCAGTCTAGTCCACGGAGCTCTCCATACCAGTCCACGGAGCGCTCCATACCAGTCTATGGCGTACCCTATACACAACATACCAGTCTAGTCCACGGAGCTCTCCATACCAGTCTATGGCGTACCCTATACACAACATACCAGTCTAGTCCACAGAGCGCTCCATTCCACTACTGTCAGAGACAGGAAGAGAATGTTCAGGGTTGACCGATGCCTTCCACTACTGTCAGAGACAGGAAGAGGGTTGACCGATGCCTTCCACTACTATCAGAGACAGGAAGAGGGTTGACCGATGCCTTCCACTACTGTCAGAGACAGGAAGAGGGTTGACCGATGCCTTCCACTACTGTCAGAGACAGGAAGAGGGTTGACCGATGCCTTCCACTACTGTCAGAGACAGGAAGAGGGTTGACCGATGCCTTCCACTACTGTCAGAGACAGGAAGAGGGTTGACCGATGCCTTCCACTACTGTCAGACAGGAAGAGGGTTGACCGATGCCTTCCACTACTGTCAGAGACAGGAAGAGGGTTGACCGATGCCTTCCACTACTGTCAGAGACAGGAAGAGGGTTGACCGATGCCTTCCACTACTGTCAGAGACAGGAAGAGGGTTGACCGATGCCTTCCACTACTGTCAGAGACAGGAAGAGGGTTGACCGATGCCTTCCACTACTGTCAGAGACAGGAAGAGGGTTGACCGATGCCTTCCACTACTGTCAGAGACAGGAAGAAGGTTGACCGATGCCTTCCACTACTGTCAGAGACAGGAAGAGGGTTGACCGATGCCTTCCACTACTGTCAGAGACAGGAAGAGGGTTGACCGATGCCTTCCACTACTGTCAGAGACAGGAAGAGTGTTGACCGATGCCTTCCACTACTGTCAGAGACAGGAAGAGGGTTGACCGATGCCTTCCACTACTGTCAGAGACAGGAAGAGGGTTGACCGATGCCTTCCACTACTGTCAGAGACAGGAAGAGGGTTGACCGATGCCTTCCACTACTGTCAGAGCCAGGAAGAGGGTTAACCGATGCCTTCCACTACTGTCAGAGACAGGAAGAGGGTTGACCGATGCCTTCCACTACTGTCAGAGACAGGAAGAGGGTTAACCGATGCCTTCCACTACTGTCAGAGACAGGAAGAGGGTTGACCGATGCCTTCCACTACTATCAGAGACAGGAAGAGGGTTGACCGATGCCTTCCACTACTGTCAGAGCCAGGAAGAGGGTTAACCGATGCCTTCCACTACTGTCAGAGACAGGAAGAGGGTTGACCGATGCCTTCCACTACTGTCAGAGACAGGAAGAGGGTTGACCGATGCCTTCCACTACTATCAGAGACAGGAAGAGGGTTGACCGATGCCTTCCACTACTATCAGAGACAGGAAGTCCATTATATTCAGCGCCACAAAGTACCAATATTCTATGAATGCGTCTCAAATGGCACCCTATTCCCTAAATAGTGCACCCTATTCCCTAAATAGTGCACCGTATTCCCTAAATAGTGCACTACATAGGGAATGTGGTGCTCTGCACCTGCAGACCAGACTCACAGATCCGAGACATATCGGCCAACCCCTACACAGGCAACGTGAACATGGCCAAAAGCCATGAAGATAACCATGGTGACCACTCGTTTCTTTTCCTCAGGATAGAGGAGTTAGCATAACCCCAACACTCGTCTTTCCTTCCAAACACAGGGAATAAAATATAGTTTTATTAAAACAGTTTATCCTTCATATGTCTTATAAATTATTGTTATTGGTAGTTATTACTTGTTGAGCTTCGATGGTGTGGAAGATGGTAGTGTGTCTCTCACTCCACAGTGAGCAGAAGCCCAGTATTACTTGTTGAGCTTCGATGGTGTGGTAGATGGTAGTGTGTCTCTCACTCCACAGTGAGCAGAAGCCCAGTATTACTTGTTGAGCTTCGATGGTGTAGAAGATGGTAGTGTGTCTCTCACTCCACAGTGAGCAGAAGCCCAGTATTACTTGTTGAGCTTCGATGGTGTGGAAGATGGTAGTGTGTCTCTCACTCCACAGTGAGCAGAAGCCCAGTATTACTTGTTGAGCTTCGATGGTGTAGAAGATGGTAGTGTGTCTCTCACTCCACAGTGAGCAGAAGCCCAGTATTACTTGTTGAGCTTCGATGGTGTGGTAGATGGTAGTGTGTCTCTCACTCCACAGTGAGCAGAAGCCCAGTATTACTTGTTGAGCTTCGATGGTGTGGTAGATGGTAGTGTGTCTCTCACTCCACAGTGAGCAGAAGCCCAGTATTACTTGTTGAGCTTCGATGGTGTGGTAGATGGTAGTGTGTCTCTCACTCCACAGTGAGCAGAAGCCCAGTATTACTTGTTGAGCTTCGATGGTGTGGAAGATGGTAGTGTGTCTCTCACTCCACAGTGAGCAGAAGCCCAGTATTACTTGTTGAGCTTCGATGCTGTAGAAGATGGTAGTGTGTCTCTCACTCCACAGTGAGCAGAAGCCCAGTATTACTTGTTGAGCTTCGATGGTGTGGAAGATGGTAGTGTGTCTCTCACTCCACAGTGAGCAGAAGCCCAGTATTACTTGTTGAGCTTCGATGGTGTAGAAGATGGTAGTGTGTCTCTCACTCCACAGTGAGCAGAAGCCCAGTATTACTTGTTGAGCTTCGATGGTGTAGAAGATGGTAGTGTGTCTCTCACTCCACAGTGAGCAGAAGCCCAGTATTACTTGTTGAGCTTCGATGCTGTAGAAGATGGTAGTGTGTCTCTCACTCCACAGTGAGCAGAAGCCCAGTATTACTTGTTGAGCTTCGATGGTGTGGAAGATGGTAGTGTGTCTCTCACTCCACAGTGAGCAGAAGCCCAGTATTACTTGTTGAGCTTCGATGGTGTGGAAGATGGTAGTGTGTCTCTCACTCCACAGTGAGCAGAAGCCCAGTATTACTTGTTGAGCTTCGATGGTGTAGAAGATGGTAGTGTGTCTCTCACTCCACAGTGAGCAGAAGCCCAGTATTACTTGTTGAGCTTCGATGGTGTGGAAGATGGTAGTGTGTCTCTCACTCCACAGTGAGCAGAAGCCCAGTATTACTTGTTGAGCTTCGATGGTGTGGAAGATGGTAGTGTGTCTCTCACTCCACAGTGAGCAGAAGCCCAGTATTACTTGTTGAGCTTCGATGGTGTGGAAGATGGTAGTGTGTCTCTCACTCCACAGTGAGCAGAAGCCCAGTATTACTTGTTGAGCTTTGATGGTGTGGAAGATGGTAGTGTGTCTCTCACTCCACAGTGAGCAGAAGCCCAGTATTACTTGTTGAGCTTCGATGGTGTGGTAGATGGTAGTGTGTCTCTCACTCCACAGTGAGCAGAAGCCCAGTATTACTTGTTGAGCTTCGATGGTGTGGAAGATGGTAGTGTGTCTCTCACTCCACAGTGAGCAGAAGCCCAGTATTACTTGTTGAGCTTCGATGGTGTGGAAGATGGTAGTGTGTCTCTCACTCCACAGTGAGCAGAAGCCCAGTATTACTTGTTGAGCTTCGATGGTGTGGAAGATGGTAGTGTGTCTCTCACTCCACAGTGAGCAGAAGCCCAGTATTACTTGTTGAGCTTTGATGGTGTGGAAGATGGTAGTGTGTCTCTCACTCCACAGTGAGCAGAAGCCCAGTATTACTTGTTGAGCTTCGATGGTGTGGAAGATGGTAGTGTGTCTCTCACTCCACAGTGAGCAGAAGCCCAGTATTACTTGTTGAGCTTTGATGGTGTGGAAGATGGTAGTGTGTCTCTCACTCCACAGTGAGCAGAAGCCCAGTATTACTTGTTGAGCTTTGATGGTGTAGAAGATGGTAGTGTGTCTCTCACTCCACAGTGAGCAGAAGCCCAGTATTACTTGTTGAGCTTTGATGGTGTGGAAGATGGTAGTGTGTCTCTCACTCCACAGTGAGCAGAAGCCCAGTATTACTTGTTGAGCTTCGATGGTGTGGAAGATGGTAGTGTGTCTCTCACTCCACAGTGAGCAGAAGCCCAGTATTACTTGTTGAGCTTTGATGGTGTGGAAGATGGTAGTGTGTCTCTCACTCCACAGTGAGCAGAAGCCCAGTATTACTTGTTGAGCTTCGATGGTGTGGAAGATGGTAGTGTGTCTCTCACTCCACAGTGAGCAGAAGCCCAGTATTACTTGTTGAGCTTTGATGGTGTGGAAGATGGTAGTGTGTCTCTCACTCCACAGTGAGCAGAAGCCCAGTATTACTTGTTGAGCTTCGATGGTGTGGAAGATGGTAGTGTGTCTCTCACTCCACAGTGAGCAGAAGCCCAGTATTACTTGTTGAGCTTCGATGGTGTGGAAGATGGTAGTGTGTCTCTCACTCCACAGTGAGCAGAAGCCCAGTATTACTTGTTGAGCTTCGATGGTGTGGAAGATGGTAGTGTGTCTCTCACTCCACAGTGAGCAGAAGCCCAGTATTACTTGTTGAGCTTCGATGGTGTGGAAGATGGTAGTGTGTCTCTCACTCCACAGTGAGCAGAAGCCCAGTATTACTTGTTGAGCTTCGATGGTGTGGAAGATGGTAGTGTGTCTCTCACTCCACAGTGAGCAGAAGCCCAGTATTACTTGTTGAGCTTCGATGCTGTAGAAGATGGTAGTGTGTCTCTCACTACTCACCACGAAGCCCAGTCTTGATTCTCCACTCCTCTTCCTCTTTTCCTGAGTCAGTAATCCAAGTCTCCTCCACCAATTATCTTCAATGTCTCCTTTTTACACCCCAATGCACTAATTAGTCTGCATGGTAGTCTGTACACCCTGTATACAGGTACACTAATTAGTCTGCATGGTAGTCTGTACACCCTGTATACAGGTACACTAATTAGTCTGCATGGTAGTCTGTACACCCTGTATACAGGTACACTAATTAGTCTGCATGGTAGTCTGTACACCCTGTATACAGGTACACTAATTAGTCTGCATGGTAGTCTGTACACCCTGTATACAGGTACACTAATTGGTCTGCATGGTAGTCTGTACACCCTGTATACAGGTGCACTAATTAGTCTGCATGGTAGTCTGTACACCCTGTATACAGGTACACTAATTAGTCTGCATGGTAGTCTACAGGTACACTAATTAGTCTGCATGGTAGTCTGTACACCCTGTATACAGGTACACTAATTAGTCTGCATGGTAGTCTATACACCCTGTATACAGGTACACTAATTAGTCTGCATGGTAGTCTATACACCCTGTATACAGGTACACTAATTAGTCTGCATGGTAGTCTCTACACCCTGTATACAGGTACACTAATTAGTCTGCATGGTAGTCTGTACACCCTGTATACAGGTACACTAATTAGTCTGCATGGTAGTCTGTTCAACCTAATTAGTCTGCATATAGATACATGTTATTAGTCTGCATGCATTGTATACAGGTACACAGTCTGCTATCTCAACCCTACATGTTATCCTGTACACAGCTATCTCCTCCCTGTTGTCTTCTAGGATGTGGATCAGAGTGTGTCTCTGGGGTTGGGGCTTGGAGGGAAGGTGGCCTCAGTCTGCGTTATGGATGATGGATCCTATGTAGTTACCAGGGAAGAGCCCGGAGGTACCAGTCTTAGTCCCCTCGTACCAGCCATCGTCGTTCTTCTTGATCACATAGATGATACAGCCCTCGTTGAACGACAGCTCGTCCTCCTTGTCTGCTGCGTAGTCGTAGATGGCGACAACTGAAGAGGAGAGACGAGGCACAGATCAGTCAGTATTATCAGTTACGACAGCGCCTCGTCTGCTGCGTGGTCGTAGATGGCGACAACTGAAGAGGAGAGACGAGGCACAGATCAGTCAGTATTATCAGTTACGACAGCGCCTCGTCTGCTGTGTGGTCGTAGAGAGGAGTCAACAGGATTAGGTCTGAAGCACCGATGAACCATTTATCAAATCGGTATGATATGAGAACTAACCTATTGATGTCATAGGACAAGGGGTGGAGCTAGGAGTAGGGCTAGGGGTGGAGCTTGGGTTAGGGGGTGGAGCTAGGGTTAGGGGTGGAGCTAGGAGTAGGGCTAGAGCTTGGGTTAGGGGGTGGAGCTAGGGTTAGGGGTGGGGCTAGGGTTAGGGGTGGGGCTAGGGCTAGGGGGTGGAGCTAGAGCATACCTTTCTCCAGGTAGGTGTGTGGCGCCCAGGGAGGGTCCTCCTCGGCGTAGGGGTCACTGTACTCAATCACGGCCGACTCCTCCTCCTCTGCAGGAGGTGGTGCATCTGAGACTGGAGGAGAGGAGACAGACAGGAAATCAGTACCTGACAACTCTCAGACTGCACCATGCTCTGTCTGTCGGCGTCTGGGGCACGGGGAGGTCGTAACATAGGGCTCCATGCTGAAGGAATGGGATGGAGGAGCAACAAGGGGACAACGTGGACATCTCTCAATACAGCTCTCAGCATCACAGAGCTCACAACATGGACATCTCCACTATAGATCTCAGCATCACAGAGCTCACAACATGAACATCTCCACTATAGATCTCAGCATCACAGAGCTCACAACATGGACATCTCCACTATAGATCTCAGCATCACAGAGCTCACAACATGGACATCTCCACTATAGATCTCAGCATCACAGAGCTCATAACATGGACATCTCCACTATAGATCTCAGCATCACAGAGCTCACAACATGGACATCTCCACTATAGATCTCAGCATCACAGAGCTCATAACATGAACATCTCCACTATAGATCTCAGCATCACAGAGCTCATAACATGGACATCTCCACTATAGATCTCAGCATCACAGAGCTCACAACATGGACATCTCCACTATAGATCTCAATATAGGAAAGAGACAGAAGCCTCACTGGACACAACGGTAGTAGAACACCAAGAGGACATTGAGATCTTAAATAGAGCCCTCAGCGTGGACAGACAGAGGAGCGCAGTGAAGTATCATAGCGCTACGGGGAGGGGGGGGGGGCCAACAGGGTGAAGGGAAGTGTAAAAGACAAGATGATGAATGGACAGAGAGACACACAGAACAAGACAAGATGATGAATGGACAGAGAGACACACAGAACAAGACAAGAGGTTCGTTACTTTAGTGAGCTGCAGACAAAACGCTGTCAGAAGCGAGCAAGCAGGAATGACAGACTCGGCAAAAAAAAATGCGTAATTAAATAGTTGCCAGCGGCAACGCTCTGAATTTACGAACGCCCAGAGCGCACTCTGGTACTCCAGATTGAATTTACAAACACACCCGATACTGTAAAATGTCTAGCTAGTCATTTGTTATGCTAACAAGATATCAAGAGGTTGCATAGCAACAGCATCAACTTCCGGGTAGACAGGCAGAGCGCTAGTTAGCTCAACTAAAAGGATATCCAGTATACTAAAATTAACTAATAGTAGATACAGTGGGGCAAAAAAAGTATTTAGTCAACCACCAATTGTGCAAGTTCTCCCACTTAAAAAGATGAGAGAGGCCTGTAATTTTCATCATAGGTACACTTCAACTATGACAGACAAAATGAGAAGGAAAAAAATCCAGAAAATCACATTGTAGGATTTTTAATAAATGTACACACAGATACTCGGGTCGTAGTTCACTCCCTCCGCAGAGAGTGAATCAGTATTCTCAACGGTACTATACTATGTGAGACAAGCGATGGACAGGCCCAGACTGATGATCCAGACCCCCCTTCACCAGCTAGCTGGGCCCAGCAGGGGGTACTCTAGAGTAACACAGTCTAGTGCTACTAATTACTGTCACTTGGGACCTCATGCTGGGCCCACACTGGTACAACACCACAGTCAGCAGGAGAGCAATTATAAACCTGCTGTTTCTGAAGGAAGACATGAAACTAAATTACAGCTCTATTAAGAGACATTGTTTAATACCCAAAGGTCCCATCTCTGTGGCATACTGGAGAAAGGAGAAAGGATGGCTTGAGCTACAGGGACAAAGGAGAAAGGATGGATTGAGCTACAGGGACAAAGGAGAAAGGATGGATTGAGCTACAGGGACAAAGGAGAAAGGATGGCTTGAGCTACAGGGACAAAGGAGAGGGATGCTCCTGAAGGGGGTGAGGAGGGAGTGTGATGTGGGGGAAGAGGGGTGAGGAGGGAGTGATGGGGACGAGGGGAGAGAAGGTGATGTGGGGGGACGAGGGGTGAGGAGGGAGTGATGGGGGACGAGGGGAGAGAGGGTGATGTGGGGGCGAGGGGTGAGGAGGGAGTGATGGGGACGAGGGGAGAGAGGGTGATGTGGGGGGACGAGGGGTGAGGAGGGAGTGATGGGGGACGAGGGGAGAGAGGGTGATGTGGGGGGACGAGGGGTGAGGAGGGAGTGATGGGAGGACGAGGGGAGAGAGGGTGATGTGGGGGGGGATGAGGGGTGAGGAGGGAGTGATGGGGGACGAGGGGAGAGAGGGTGATCTGGGGGATGAGGGGTGAGGAGGGAGTGATGGGGGACGAGGGGAGAGAGGGTGATGTGGGGGGACGAGGGGTGAGGAGGGAGTGATGGGGGACGAGGGGAGAGAGGGTGATGTGGGGGGGACGAGGGGAGAGAGGGTGATGTGCGGGGGACGAGGGGTGAGGAGGGAGTGATGGGAGGACGAGGGGAGAGAGGGTGATGTGCGGGGGACGAGGGGTGAGGAGGGAGTGATGGGGGACAAGGGGAGAGAGGGTGATGTGGGGGGGACGAGGAGGGAGTGATGGGAGGACGAGGGGAGAGAGGGTGATGTGGGGGGACGAGGGGTGAGGAGGGGAGAGAGGGTGATGTGGGACGGTGGGGATAGATGGCTACAGCCTCAGCCGATTGGGCCTCAGTGTTAGGGGCGCGGTCAGGTGCGGACGGTGGGGATTGGGTAGCAGGAGGAGAGGTCCCTGTAGCCCCACCAGCAGAGGAGGAGGAGAGAGTAAAAGAGACAAATAAAAGACAGGGAGGGGAGAGAGACAGCGAGAACTGAAAGATAAAGCAGATTGTCTTTGGGTTAACAGGGTGTTGGACATACAGACCAACACTGCTGGGCGCTGGGAGGGATCCCTTCTTACCTTTCTACCTGCTCTAACAGAGCTGTGTTTCTTTAGCCTCAACCTCCTTAGGAAATGGAAATCCAAAACTCAGGTGTGGTGTGTGTGGCCGTGCAGTAGCTGGGTGGCCATAGAGAAGTGCCTTTCCCTGTGTGTTACCTGTTGGAGAGGCTGTTGGCATAGCGATGGGTACTCCTACAGAGCCACTCCCACTGTTCTCTCCACTGCTGTTGGGGTGACTGCCTCCACTGCTGTTGGGGTGACTGCCTCCACTGCTGTTGGGGTGACTGCCTCCACTGCTGTTGGGGTGACTGCCTCCACTGCTGTTGGGCTGACTGCCTCCACTGCTGTTGGAGTGACTGCCTCCACTGCTGTTGGGGTGACTGCCTCCACTGCTGTTGGGGTGACTGCCTCCACTGCTGTTGGGGTGACTGCCTCCACTGCTGTTGGAGTGACTGCCTCCACTGCTGTTGGGGTGACTGCCTCCACTGCTGTTGGGGTGACTGCCTCCACTGCTGTTGGGGTGACTGCCTCCACTGCTGTTGGGGTGACTGCCTCCACTGCTGTTGGGGTGACTGCCTCCACTGCTGTTGGGGTGACTGCCTCCACTGCTGTTGGGGTGACTGCCTCCACTGCTGTTGGGCTGACTGCCTCCACTGCTGTTGGGGTGACTGCCTCCACTGCTGTTGGGGTGACTGCCTCCACTGCTGTTGGGGTGACTGCCTCCACTGCTGTTGGGGTGACTGCCTCCACTGCTGTTGGGGTGACTGCCTTCACTGCAGCTGGGGTGACTGCCTCCACTGCTGATTAAAACACACACACACACACACACACACACACACACACTACTGTTCAGGGATGAGAGGACAGGACAGGGCTCGCATAACACAACTGACACGAGCTAGTCACCAGACAGTCCAATACTACTATGTAGCATCCAGATTAGTGTCCTTTTATAGCCTCTCTACTGTATATAGGCCAGCAGCATACCACCCTGCATACCACCCTGCATACCACTGCTGGCTTGGCTCTGAAGCTAAGCAGGGTTGGTCCTGGTCAGCAGCATACCACTGCTGGCTGGCTTGCTTCGGAAGCTAAGCAGGGTTGGTCCTGGTCAGCAACAGACCACCCTGCATACCACTGCTGGCTTCCTTCTGAAGCTAAGCAGGGTTGGTCCTGGTCAGCAGCATACCACCCTGCATACCACTGCTGGCTTGCTTCTGAAGCTAAGCAGGGTTGGTCCTGGTCAGCAACATACCACCCTGCATACCACTGCTGGCTTCCTTCTGAAGCTAAGCAGGGTTGGTCCTGGTCAGCAGCATACCACCCTGCATACCACTTCTGGCTTGCTTCTGAAGCTAAGCAGGGTTGGTCCTGGTCAGCAGCATACCACCCTGCATACCACTGCTGGCTTGCTTCTGAAGCTAAGCAGGGTTGGTCCTGGTCAGCAGCATACCACCCTGCATACCACTGCTGGCTTGGCTCTGAAGCTAAGCAGGGTTGGTCCTGGTCAGCAGCATACCACCCTGCATACCACTGCTGGCTTGGCTCTGAAGCTAAGCAGGGTTGGTCCTGGTCAGCAGCATACCACCCTGCATACCACTGCTGGCTTGCTTTTGAAGCTAAGCAGGGTTGGTCCTGGTCAGCAGCATACCACCCTGCATACCACTGCTGGCTTGCTTCTGAAGCTAAGCAGGGTTGGTCCTGGTCAGCAGCATACCACCCTGCATACCAATGCTGGCTTGCTTCTGAAGCTAGCAGGGTTGGTCCTGGTCAGCAGCATACCACTGCTGGCTTGCTTCGGAAGCTAGCAGGGTTGGCCCTGGTCAGCAACATACCACCCTGCATACCACTGCTGGCTTGCTTCTGAAGCTAGCAGGGTTGGTCCTGGTCAGCAGCATACCACCCTGCATACCACTGCTGGCTTGGCTCTGAAGATAAGCAGGGTTGGTCCTGGTCAGCAGCATACCACTGCTGGCTTGCTTCGGAAGCTAGCAGGGTTGGCCCTGGTCAGCAACATACCACCATGCATACCACTGCTGGCTTGCTTCTGAAGCTAAGCAGGGTTGGTCCTGGTCAGCAGCATACCACCCTGCATACCACTGCTGGCTTGCTTCTGAAGCTAAGCAGTGTTGGCCCTGGTCAGCAACATACCACCCTGCATACCACTGCTGGCTTGCTTCTGAAGCTAGCAGGGTTGGCCCTGGTCAGCAACATACCACCCTGCATACCACTGCTGGCTTGCTTCTGAAGGTAAGCAGTGTTGGTCCTGGTCAGCAGCATACCACCCTGCATACCACTGCTGGCTTGCTTCTGAAGCTAAGCAGTGTTGGCCCTGGTCAGCAACATACCACCCTGCATACCACTGCTGGCTTGCTTCTGAAGGTAAGCAGTGTTGGTCCTGGTCAGCAGCATACCACCCTGCATACCACTGCTGGCTTGCTTCTGAAGCTAAGCAGGGTTGGTCCTGGTCAGCAGCATACCACCCTGCATACCACTGCTGGCTTGCTTCTGAAGCTAAGCAGGGTTGGTCCTGGTCAGCAGCATACCACCCTGCATACCACTGCTGGCTTGCTTCTGAAGCTAGCAGGGTTGGTCCTGGTCAGCAGCATACCACTGCTGGCTTGCTTCGGAAGCTAGCAGGGTTGGCCCTGGTCAGCAACATACCACCCTGCATACCACTGCTGGCTTGCTTCTGAAGGTAAGCAGTGTTGGTCCTGGTCAGCAGCATACCACCCTGCATACCACTGCTGGCTTGCTTCTGAAGCTAAGCAGTGTTGGCCCTGGTCAGCAACATACCACCCTGCATACCACTGCTGGCTTGCTTCTGAAGGTAAGCAGTGTTGGTCCTGGTCAGCAGCATACCACCCTGCATACCACTGCTGGCTTGCTTCTGAAACTAGCAGGGTTGGTCCTGGTCAGCAGCATACCACTGCTGGCTTTCTTCGGAAGCTAGCAGTGTTGGTCCTGGTCAGCAACATACCACCCTGCATACCACTGCTGGCTTGCTTCTGAAGCTAAGCAGGGTTGGTCCTGGTCAGCAGCATACCACCCTGCATACCACTGCTGGCTTGCTTCTGAAGCTAGCAGGGTTGGTCCTGGTCAGCAGCATACCACTGCTGGCTTGCTTCGGAAGCTAGCAGGGTTGGCCCTGGTCAGCAACATACCACCCTGCATACCACTGCTGGGTTGCTTCTGAAGCTAGCAGGGTTGGCCCTGGTCAGCAACATACCACTGCTGGCTTGCTTCTGAAGCTAAGCAGTGTTGGTCCTGGTCAGCAGCATACCACCCTGCATACCACTGCTGGCTTGCTTCTGAAGCTAAGCAGTGTTTGCCCTGGTCAGCAACATACCACCCTGCATACCACTGCTGGCTTGCTTCTGAAGCTAGCAGGGTTGGCCCTGGTCAGCAACATACCACCCTGCATACCACTGCTGGCTTGCTTCTGAAGCTAAGCAGTGTTTGCCCTGGTCAGCAACATACCACCCTGCATACCACTGCTGGCTTGCTTCTGAAGCTAGCAGGGTTGGCCCTGGTCAGCAACATACCACCCTGCATACCACTGTTGGCTTGCTTCTGAAGCTAGCTGGGTTGGTCCTGGTCAGCAGCATACCACTGCTGGCTTGCTTCTGAAGCTAAGCAGGGTTGGTCCTGGTCAGCAACATACCACCCTGCATACCACTGCTGGCTTGCTTCTGAAGCTAAGCAGGGTTGGTCCTGGTCAGCAGCATACCACCCTGCATACCACTGCTGGCTTGCTTCTGAAGCTAAGCAGGGTTGGTCCTGGTCAGCAGCATACCACCCTGCATACCACTGCTGGCTTGCTTCTGAAGGTAAGCAGGGTTGGTCCTGGTCAGCAGCATACCACCCTGCATACCACTGCTGGCTTTTTTCTGAAGCTAGCAGGGTTGGTCCTGGTCAGCAGCATACCACTGCTGGCTTGCTTCGGAAGCTAGCAGGGTTAGCCCTGGTCAGCAACATACCACCCTGCATACCACTGCTGGCTTGCTTCTGAAGCTAAGCAGTGTTGGTCCTGGTCAGCAGCATACCACCCTGCATACCACTGCTGGCTTGCTTCTGAAGCTAAGCAGTGTTGGCCCTGGTCAGCAACATACCACCCTGCATACCACTGCTGGCTTGCTTCTGAAGCTAGCAGGGTTGGTCCTGGTCAGCAACATACCACCCTGCATACCACTGCTGGCTTGCTTCTGAAGCTAGCAGGGTTGGTCCTGGTCAGCAGCATACCACTGCTGGATTTCTTCTGAAGCTAGCAGGGTTGGTCCTGGTCAGCAGCATACCACCCTGCATACCACTGCTGGCTTGCTTCTGAAGCTAAGCAGGGTTGGTCCTGGTCAGTTCCTGGATGGGAGACCAGATGCTGCTGGAAGTGGTGTTGGAGGGCCAGTAGGAGGCACTCTTTCCTCTGGTCTAAAAAAATATCCCAATGCCCCAGGGCAGTGATTGGGGACACTGCCCTGTGTAGGGTGCCGTCTTTAGGATGGGACGTTAAACGGGTGCCCTGACTCTGAGGTCATTAAAGATCCCATGGCAATTATCGTAAGAGTAGGGGTGTTAACCCCGGGGTCCTGACAAAATTCCCAATCTGCCCCTCATACCATCACGGTCACCTAATAATCCCCAGTTTACAATTGGCTCATTCATCCCCCTCCTCTCCCCTGTAACTATTCCCCAGGTTGTTGCTGTAAATGAGAACGTGTTCTCAGTCAACTTACCTGGTAAAATAACGGATAAATAAAATAAATATAGCTTCTCTACTGTATATAGCCCCTCTACTGTATATAGCCTCTACTGTATATAGCCTCTCTACTGTATATAGCCCCTCTACTGTATATAGCCTCTCTACTGTATATAGCCCCTCTACTGTATATAGCCTCTCTACTGTATATAGCCCCTCTACTGTATATAGCCCCTCTACTGTATATAGCCCCTCTACTGTATATAGCCCCTCTACTGTATATAGCCTCTACTGTATATAGCCTCTACTGTATATAGCCCCTCTACTGTATATAGCCCCTCTACTGTATATAGCCCCTCTACTGTATATAGCCTCTACTGTATATAGCCCCTCTACTGTATATAGCCTCGACTGTATATAGCCCCTCTACTGTATATAGCCCCTCTACTGTATATATCCTCTACTGTATATAGCCCCTCTACTGTATATAGCCTCTACTGTATATAGCCCCTCTACTGTATATATCATCTACTGTATATAGCCTCTACTGTATATATCCTCTACTGTATATAGCCCCTCTACTGTATATAGCCCCTCTACTGTATATAGCCCCTCTACTGTATATATCCTCTACTGTATATATCCTCTACTGTATATAGCCCCTCTACTGTATATATCCTCTACTGTATATAGCCCCTCTACTGTATATAGCCTCTACTGTATATAGCCCCTCTACTGTATATAGCCCCTCTACTGTATATAGCCTCTCTACTGTATATAGCCACTACTGTATATAGCCACTACTGTATATAGCCCCTCTACTGTATATAGCCTCTACTGTATATAGCCCCTCTACTGTATATAGCCCCTCTACTGTATATAGCCCCTCTACTGTATATAGCCCCTCTACTGTATATAGCCCCTCTACTGTATATAGCCCCTCTACTGTATATAGCCTCTACTGTATATAGCCCCTCTACTGTATATAGCCTCTACTGTATATAGCCCCTCTACTGTATATAGCCCCTACTGTATATAGCCCCTCTACTGTATATAGCCCCTCTACTGTATATAGCCCCTCTACTGTATATAGCCCTTCTACTGTATATAGCCTCTACTGTATATAGCCCCTCTACTGTATATAGCCCCTCTACTGTATATAGCCTCTACTGTATATAGCCCCTCTACTGTATATAGCCTCTACTGTATATAGCCCCTCTACTGTATATAGCCTCTACTGTATATAGCCCCTCTACTGTATATAGCCCCTCTACTGTATATAGCCTCCCTACTGTATATAGCCTCACTACTGTATATAGCCTCACTACTGTATATAGCCTCTCTACTGTATATATCCTCTACTGTATATAGCCCCTCTACTGTATATAGCCTCTCTACTGTATGTAGCCTCTCGACTGTATGTAGCCTCTACTGTATGTAGCCTCTACTGTATATAGCCTATCTACTGTATATAGCCTCTCTACTGTATATAGCCCCTCTACTGTATATAGCCCCTCTACTGTATATAGCCTCTACTGTATATAGCCTCTACTGTATATAGCCCCTCTACTGTATATAGCCCCTACTGTATATAGCCCCTCTACTGTATATAGCCCCTCTACTGTATATAGCCTCTACTGTATATAGACTCTCTACTGTATATAGCCTCCCTACTGTATATAGCCTTCCTACTGTATATAGCCTCTCTACTGTATATAGCCTCTACTGTATATAGCCTCCCTACTGTATATAGCCTCCCTACTGTATATAGCCTCCCTACTGTATATAGCCCCTCTACTGTATATAGCCCCTCTACTGTATATAGCCCCTCTACTGTATATAGCCCCTCTACTGTATATAGTCTCACTATTGTATATAGCCTCTCTACTGTATATAGCCCCTCTACTGTATATAGCCTCACTACTGTATATAGCCTCTCTACTGTATATAGCCTCTCTACTGTATATAGCCCCTCTACTGTATGTAGCCTCTCTACTGTATATAGCCTCTCTACTGTATATAGCCCCTCTACTGTATATAGTCTCACTACTGTATATAGCCTCTCTACTGTATATAGCCCCTCTACTGTATGTAGCCTCTCTACTGTATGTAGCCTCACTACTGTATATAACCTCTCGACTGTATATAGCCTCTACTGTATATAGCCTCTCGACTGTATATAGTCTCTCTACTGTATATAGCCTCTCTACTGTATATAGCCCCTCTACTGTATGTAGCCTCTCTACTGTATATAGCCTCTCTACTGTATATAGCCCCTCTACTGTATATAGTCTCACTACTGTATATAGCCTCTCTACTGTATATAGCCCCTCTACTGTATGTAGCCTCTCTACTGTATGTAGCCTCACTACTGTATGTAGCCTCTCGACTGTATATAGCCTCTACTGTATATAGCCTCTCGACTGTATATAGTCTCTCTACTGTATATAGCCTCTCTACTGTATATAGCCTCTCTACTGTATATAGCCTCTACTGTATATAGCCTCTACTGTATACAGCCTCTCTACTGTATATAGCCCCTCTACTGTGTGTAGCCTCTCTACTGTATGTAGCCTCTACTGTATATAGCCTCTACTGTATATAGTCTCTCTACTGTATATAGCCTCCCTACTGTATATAGCCTCACTACTGTATATAGCCTCACTACTGTATATAGCCTCTCTACTGTATATATCCTCTACTGTATATATACTCTACTGTATATAGCCTCCCTACTGTATATAGCCTCCCTACTGTATATAGCCCCTCTACTGTATATAGCCCCTCTACTGTATATAGCCCCTCTACTGTGTGTAGCCTCTCTACTGTATATAGCTACTGTATATAGCCTCTCTACTATATATAGCCTCTCTACTGTATATAGCCTCTACTGTATATAGCCTCTACTGTATATAGCCTCTCTACTGTATATAGCCTCTCTACTGTATATAGCCTCCCTACTGTATATAGCCTCACTACTGTATATAGCCTCACTACTGTATATAGCCTCACTACTGTATATAGCCTCTACTGTATATAGCCTCTACTGTATATAGCCTCTACTGTATACAGCCTCTCTACTGTATATAGCCCCTCTACTGTGTGCAGCCTCTCTACTGTATGTAGCCTCTACTGTATATAGCCTCTACTGTATATAGTCTCTCTACTGTATATAGCCTCTCGACTGTATATAGTCTCTCTACTGTATATAGTCTCTCTACTGTATATAGCCTCTCTACTGTATATAGCCTCTCTACTGTATATAGCCTCTACTGTATATAGCCTCTACTGTATACAGCCTCTCTACTGTATATAGCCCCTCTACTGTGTGTAGCCTCTCTACTGTATGTAGCCTCTACTGTATATAGCCTCTACTGTATATAGTCTCTCTACTGTATATAGCCTCCCTACTGTATATAGCCTCACTACTGTATATAGCCTCACTACTGTATATAGCCTCTCTACTGTATATATCCTCTACTGTATATATACTCTACTGTATATAGCCTCCCTACTGTATATAGCCTCCCTACTGTATATAGCCCCTCTACTGTATATAGCCCCTCTACTGTATATAGCCCCTCTACTGTGTGTAGCCTCTCTACTGTATATAGCTACTGTATATAGCCTCTCTACTATATATAGCCTCTCTACTGTATATAGCCTCTACTGTATATAGCCTCTACTGTATATAGCCTCTCTACTGTATATAGCCTCCCTACTGTATATAGCCTCACTACTGTATATAGCCTCTACTGTATATAGCCTCTACTGTATATAGCCTCTACTGTATACAGCCTCTCTACTGTATATAGCCCCTCTACTGTGTGCAGCCTCTCTACTGTATGTAGCCTCTACTGTATATAGCCTCTACTGTATATAGTCTCTCTACTGTATATAGCCTCCCTACTGTATATAGCCTCACTACTGTATATAGCCTCACTACTGTATATAGCCCCTCTACTGTATATAGCCCCTCTACTGTATATAGCCCCTCTACTGTATATAGCCTCCCTACTGTATATAGCCCCTCTACTGTATATAGCCCCTCTACTGTGTGTAGCCTCTCTACTGTATGTAGCCTCTCTACTGTATATAGCCTCTACTGTATATAGCCTCTCTACTATATATAGCCTCTCTACTGTATATAGCCTCTACTGTATATAGCCTCTACTGTATATAGCCTCTCTACTGTATATAGCCTCTCTACTGTATATAGCCTCCCTACTGTATATAGCCTCACTACTGTATATAGCCTCTCGACTGTATATAGCCTCTACTGTATATAGCCTCTCTACTGTATATAGCCCCTCTACTGTATATAGCCTCCCTACTGTATATAGCCCCTCTACTGTATATAGCCCCTCTACTGTATATAGCCTCCCTACTGTATATAGCCCCTCTACTGTATATAGCCCCTCTACTGTATATAGCCCCTCTACTGTATATAGCCCCTCTACTGTATATAGCCTCTGCTGTATATAGCCTCTCGACTGTATATAGCCTCTCGACTGTATATAGCCTCTCTACTGTATATAGCCTCTACTGTATATAACCTCTCTACTGTATATAGCCTCTACTGTATATAGCCTCTCTACTGTATATAGCCTCTCTACTGTATATAGCCTCTCTACTGTATATAGCCCCTCTACTGTATATAGCCTCTCTACTGTATATAGCCTCTCTACTGTATATAGCCTCTCTACTGTATATAGCCCCTCTACTGTATATAGCCTCTCTACTGTATATAGCCTCTCTACTGTATATAGCCTCTCTACTGTATATAGCCTCTCTACTGTATATAGCCCCTCTACTGTATATAGCCCCTCTACTGTATATAGCCTCTCTACTGTATATAGCCTCTACTGTATATAACCTCTCTACTGTATATAGCCTCTACTGTATATAACCTCTCTACTGTATATAGCCTCTACTGTATATAGCCTCTCTACTGTATATAGCCTCTCTACTGTATATAGCCTCTCTACTGTATATAGCCCCTCTACTGTATATAGCCCCTCTACTGTATATAGCCTCTCTACTGTATATAGCCCCTCTACTGTATATAGCCTCTCTACTGTATATAGCCTCTCTACTGTATTTTTATTTTATTTTTTTATTTTATTTCACCTTTATTTAACCAGGTAGGCTAGTTGAGAACACCTTTATTTAACCAGGTAGGCTAGTTGAGAACAGGTTCTCATTTGCAACTGCGACCTGGCCAAGATAAAGCATAGCAGTGTGAACAGACAACACAGAGTTACACATGGAGTAAACAATTAACAAGTCAATAACACAGTAGAGAAAAAAAAGGGGGGGTCTATATACAATGTGTGCAAAAGGCATGAGGAGGTAGGCGAATAATTACAATATTGCAGATTAACACTGGAGTGATAAATGATCAGATGGTCATGTACAGGTAGAGATATTGGTGTGCAAAAGAGCAGAAAAGTAAATAAATAAAAACAGTATGGGGATGAGGTAGGTAAAAATGGGTGGGCTATTTACCGATAGACTATGTACAGCTGCAGCGATCGGTTAGCTGCTCAGATAGCTGATGTTTGAAGTTGGTGAGGGAGATAAAAGTCTCCAACTTCAGCGATTTTTGCAATTCGTTCCAGTCACAGGCAGCAGAGTACTGGAACGAAAGGCGGCCGAATGAGGTGTTGGCTTTGGGGATGCTCAATGAGATACACCTGCTGGAGCGCGTGCTACGGATGGGTGTTGCCATCGTGACCAGTGAGCTGAGATAAGGCGGAGCTTTGCCTAGCATGGCCTTGTAGATGACCTGGAGCCAGTGGGTCTGGCGACGAATATGTAGCGAGGGCCAGCCGACTAGAGCATACAAGTCGCAGTGGTGGGTAGTATAAGGTGCTTTAGTGACAAAACGGATGGCACTGTGATAAACTGCATCCAGTTTGCTGAGAAGAGTGTTGGAAGCCATTTTGTAGATGACATCGCCGAAGTCGAGGATCGGTAGGATAGTCAGTTTTACTAGGGTAAGCTTGGCAGCGTGAGTGAAGGAGGCTTTGTTGCGGAATAGAAAGCCGACTCTTGATTTGATATTCGATTGGAGATGTTTGATATGGGTCTGGAAGGAGAGTTTGCAGTCTAGCCAGACACCTAGGTACTTATAGGTGTCCACATATTCAAGGTCGGAACCATCCAGTGTGGTGATGCTAGTCGGGCATGCGGGTGCTGGCAGCGATCGGTTGAAAAGCATGCATTTGGTTTTACTAGCGTTTAAGAGCAGTTGGAGGCCACGGAAGGAGTGTTGTATGGCATTGAAGCTCGATTGGAGGTTAGATAGCACAGTGTCCAGTGACGGGCCAAAAGTGTATAGAATGGTGTCGTCTGCGTAGAGGTGGATCAGGGAATCGCCCGCAGCAAGAGCAACATCATTGATATACACAGAGAAAAGAGTCGGCCCGAGAGTTGAACCCTGTGGCACCCCCATAGAGACTGCCAGAGGACCGGACAACACGCCCTCCGATTTGACACACTGAACTGTCTGCAAAGTAATTGGTGAACCAGGCAAGGCAGTCATCCGAAAAGCCGAGGCTACTGAGTCTGCCGATAAGAATATGGTGATTGACAGAGTCGAAAGCCTTGGCAAGGTCGATGAAGACGGCTGCACAGTACTGTCTTTTATCGATGGCGGTTATGATGTCGTTTAGTACCTTGAGTGTGGCTGAGGTGCACCCGTGACCGGCTCGGAAACCAGATTGCATAGCGGAGAAGGTACGGTGGGATTCGAGATGGTCAATGACCTGTTTGTTGACTTGGCTTTCGAAGACCTTAGATAGGCAGGGCAGAATGGATATAGGTCTGTAACAGTTTGGGTCCAGGGTGTCTCCCCCTTTGAAGAGGGGGATGACTGCGGCAGCTTTCCAATCCTTGGGGATCTCAGACGATATGAGAGAGAGGTTGAACAGGCTGGTAATAGGGGTTGCGACAATGGCGGCGGATAGTTTCAGAAATAGAGGGTCCAGATTGTCAAGCCCAGCTGATTTATACGGGTCCAGGTTTTGCAGCTCTTTCAGAACATCTGCTATCTGGATTTGGGTAAAGGAGAACCTGGAGAGGCTTGGGCGAGGAGCTGCGGGGGGGCCGGAGCTGTTGGCCGAGGTAAGAGTAGCCAGGCGGAAGGCATGGCCAGCCGTTGAGAAATGCTTGTTGAAGTTTTCGATAATCATGGATTTGTCGGTGGTGACAGTGTTCCCTAGCCTCATTGCAGTGGGCAGCTGGGAGGAGGTGCTCTTGTTCTCCATGGACTTCACAGTGTCCCAGAACTTTTTGGAGTTGGAGCTACAGGATGCAAACTTCTGCCTGAAGAAGCTGGCCTTAGCTTTCCTGACTGACTGCGTGTATTGGTTCCTGACTTCCCTGAACAGTTGCATATCGCGGGGACTGTTTGATGCTATTGCAGTCCGCCACAGGATGTTTTTGTGCTGGTCGAGGGCAGTCAGGTCTGGAGTAAACCAAGGGCTGTATCTGTTCTTAGTTCTGCATTTTTTGAACGGAGCATGCTTATCTAATATGGTGAGGAAGTTACTCTTAAAGAATGACCAGGCATCCTCAACTGACGGGATGAGGTCAATGTCCTTCCAGGATACCCGGGCCAGGTCGATTACAAAGGCCTGCTCACAGAAGTGTTTTAGGGAGCGTTTGACAGTGATGAGGGGTGGTCGTTTGACTGCGGCACCGTAGCGGATACAGGAAATGAGGCAGTGGTCGCTGAGATCCTGGTTGAAGACAGCGGAGGTGTATTTGGAGGGCCAGTTGGTCAGGATGACGTCTATGAGGGTGCCCTTGCTTACAGAGTTAGGGTTGTACCTGGTGGGTTCCTTGATGATTTGTGTGAGATTGAGGGCATCTAGCTTAGATTGTAGGACTGCCGGGGTGTTAAGCATATCCCAGTTTAGGTCACCTAACAGAACAAACTCAGAAGCTAGATGGGGGGCAATCAATTCACAAATGGTGTCCAGGGCACAGCTGGGAGCTGAGGGGGGTCGGTAGCAGGCGGCAACAGTGAGAGACTTATTTCTGGAGAGAGTAATTTTCAGAATTAGTAGCTCGAACTGTTTGGGTATGGACCTGGAAAGTATGACATTACTTTGCAGGCTATCTCTGCAGTAGACTGCGACTCCTCCCCCTTTGGCAGTTCTATCTTGACGGAAGATGTTATAGTTGGGTATGGAAATCTCTGAATTTTTGGTGGCCTTCCTGAGCCAGGATTCAGACACGGCAAGGACATCAGGGTTATAGCCTCTCTACTGTATATAGCCTCTCTACTGTATATAGCCTCCCTACTGTATATAGCCTCCCTACTGTATATAGCCTCTACTGTATATAGCCTCTACTGTATATAGCCTCTCTACTGTTATAGCCCCTCTACTGTATATAGCCCCTCTACTGTATATAGCCTCACTACTGTACATTTACATTTACATTTAAGTCATTTAGCAGACGCTCTTATCCAGAGCGACTTACAAATTGGTGCGTTCACCTTAAGACATCCAGTGGAACAGCCACTTTACAATAGTGCATCTAAATCTAGTAAGGGGGGGGGGGAGAAGGATTACTTTATCCTATCCTAAGTATTCCTGAAGGAGGTGGGGTTTCAGGTGTCTCCGGAAGGTGGTGATTGACTCCGCTGTCCTGGCGTCGTGAGGGAGTTTGTTCCACCATTGGGGGGCCAGAGCAGCGAACAGTTTTGACTGGGCTGCGCGGGAACTGTACTTCCTCAGTGGTAGGGAGGCGAGCAGGCCAGAGGTGGATGAACGCAGTGCCCTTGTTTGGGTGTAGGGCCTGATCAGAGCCTGGAGGTACTGAGGTGCCGTTCCCCTCACAGCTCCGTAGGCAAGCACCATGGTCTTGTAGCGGATGCGAGCTTCAACTGGAAGCCAGTGGAGAGAGCGGAGGAGCGGGGTGACGTGAGAGAACTTGGAAAGGTTGAACACCAGACGGGCTGCGGCGTTCTGGATGAGTTGTAGGGGTTTAATGGCACAGGCAGGAGCCCAGCCAACAGCGAGTTGCAGTAATCCAGACGGGAGATGACAAGTGCCTGGATTAGGACCTGCGCCGCTTCCTGTGTGAGGCAGGGTCGTACTCTGCGGATGTTGTAGAGCATGAACCTACAGGAACGGGCCACCGCCTTGATGTTAGTTGAGAACGACAGGGTGTTGTCCAGGATCACGCCAAGTTTCTTAGCGCTCTGGGAGGAGGACACAATGGAGTTGTCAACCGTGATGGCGAGATCATGGAACGGGCAGTCCTTCCCCGGGAGGAAGAGCAGCTCCGTCTTGCCGAGGTTCAGCTTGAGGTGGTGATCCGTCATCCACACTGATATGTCTGCCAGAGATGCGATTCGCCACCTGGTCATCAGAAGGGGGAAAGGAGAAGATTAATTGTGTGTCGTCTGCATAGCAATGATAGGAGAGACCATGTGAGGTTATGACAGAGCCAAGTGACTTGGTGTATAGCGAGAATAGGAGAGGGCCTAGAACAGAGCCCTGGGGGACGCCAGTGGTGAGAGCGCGTGGTGAGGAGACAGATTCTCGCCACGCCACCTGGTAGGAGCGACCTGTCAGGTAGGACGCAATCAAGCGTGGGCGCGCCGGAGATGCCCAACTCGGAGAGGGTGGAGAGGAGGATCTGATGGTTCACAGTATCGAAGGCAGCCGATAGGTCTAGAAGGATGAGAGCAGAGGAGAGAGAGTTAGCTTTAGCAGTGCGGAGCGCCTCCGTGATACAGAGAAGAGCAGTCTCAGTTGAATGACTAGTCTTGAAACCTGATTGATTTGGATCAAGAAGGTCATTCTGAGAGAGATTGCGGGAGAGCTGGCCAAGGACGGCACGTTCAAGAGTTTTGGAGAGAAAAGAAAGAAGGGATACTGGTCTGTAGTTGTTGACATCGGAGGGATCGAGTGTAGGTTTTTTCAGAAGGGGTGCAACTCTCGCTCTCTTGAAGACGGAAGGGACGTAGCCAGCGGTCAGGGATGAGTTGATGAGCGAGGTGAGGTAAGGGAGAAGGTCTCCGGAAATGGTCAGGAGAAGAGAGGAGGGGATAGGGTCAAGCGGGCAGGTTGTTGGGCGGCCGGCCGTCACAAGACGCGAGATTTCATCTGGAGAGAGAGGGGAGAAAGAGGTCAGAGCACAGGGTAGGGCAGTGTGAGCAGAACCAGCGGTGTCGTTTGACTTAGCAAACGAGGATCGGATGTCGTCGACCTTCTTTTCAAAATGGTTGACGAAGTCATCTGCAGAGAGGGAGGAGGGGGGGGAGGGGGACGAGGATTCAGGAGGGAGGAGAAGGTGGCAAAGAGCTTCCTAGGGTTAGAGGCAGATGCTTGGAATTTAGAGTGGTAGAAAGTGGCTTTAGCAGCAGAGACAGAAGACGAAAATGTAGAGAGGAGGGAGTGAAAGGATGCCAGGTCCGCAGGGAGGCGAGTTTTCCTCCATTTCCGCTCGGCTGCCCGGAGCCCTGTTCTGTGAGCTCGCAATGAGTCGTCGAGCCACGGAGCGGGAGGGGAGGACCGAGCTGGCCTGGAGGATAGGGGACATAGAGAGTCAAAGGATGCAGAAAGGGAGGAGAGGAGGGTTGAGGAGGCAGAATCAGGAGATAGGTTGGAGAAGGTTTGAGCAGAGGGAAGAGATGATAGGATGGAAGAGGAGAGAGTAGCGGGGGAGAGAGAGCGAAGGTTGGGACGGCGCGATACCATCCGAGTAGGGGCAGTGTGGGAAGTGTTGGATGAGAGCAAGAGGGAAAAGGATACAGGGTAGTGGTCGGAGACTTGGAGGGAGTTGCAATGAGGTTAGTGGAAGAACAGCATCTAGTAAAGATGAGGTCGAGCGTATTGCCTGCCTTGTGAGTAGGGGGAAGGTGAGAGGGTGAGGTCAAAAGAGGAGAGGAGTGGAAAGAAGGAGGCAGAGAGGAATGAGTCAAAGGTAGACGTGGGGAGGTTAAAGTCGCCCAGAACTGTGAGAGGTGAGCCGTCCTCAGGAAAGGAGCTTATCAAGGCATCAAGCTCATTGATGAACTCTCCGAGGAACCTGGAGGGCGATAAATGATAAGGATGTTAAGCTTGAAAGGGCTGGTAACTGTGACAGCATGGAATTCAAAGGAGGCGATAGACAGATGGGTAAGGGGAGAAAAGAGAATGACCACTTGGGAGAGATGAGGATCCCGGTGCCACCACCCCGCTGACCAGAAGCTCTCGGGCTGTGCGAGAACACGTGGGCGGACGAAGAGAGAGCAGTAGGAGTAGCAGTGTTATCTGTGGTGATCCATGTTTCCGTCAGTGCCAAGAAGTCGAGGGACTGGAGGGAGGCATAGGCTGAGATGAACTCTGCCTTGTTGGCCGCAGATCGGCAGTTCCAGAGGCTGCCGGAGACCTGGAACTCCACGTGGGTCGTGCGCTGGGACCACCAGATTAGGGTGGCCGCGGCCACGCGGTGTGGAGCGTTTGTATGGTCTGTGCAGAGAGGAGAGAACACGGATAGACAGACACATAGTTGACAGGCTACAGAAGAGGCTACGCTAATGCAAAGGAGATTGGAATGACAAGTGGACTACACGTCTCGAATGTTCAGAAAGTTAAGCTTACGTAGCAAGAATCTTATTGACTAAAATGATTAAAATGATACAGTACTGCTGAAGTAGGCTAGCTGGCAGTGGCTGCGTTGTTGACTTTGTAGGCTAGCTGGCAGTGGCTGCGTTGTTGGCACTACACTAATCAAGTCGTTCCGTTGAGTGTGATAGTTTCTACAGTGGTGCTATTCGGGGGCTAGCTGGCTAGCTAGCAGTGTTGATTACGTTACGTTGCGTTAAAAGAACGACAATAGCTGGCTAGCTAACCTAGAAAATCGCTCTAGACTACACAATTATCTTTGATACAAAGACGGCTATGTAGCCAGCTATGTAGCTAGCTACGATCAAACAAATCAAACCGTATATAGCCTCACTACTGTATATAGCCTCTCTACTGTATATAGCCTCTCGACTGTATGTAGCCTCTACTGTATGTAGCCTCTACTGTATGTAGCATCTACTGTATATAGCCTATCTACTGTATATAGCCTCTCTACTGTATGTAGCCTCTCTACTGTATGTAGCCTCTCTACTGTATGTAGCCTCTCTACTGTATATAGCCTCTCTACTGTATGTAGCCCCTCTACTGTATATAGCCTCTAGAGTTTTATGTGTGTCTGTGTGGAGTAAAGGTGATCTAGAGTTTTATGTGTCTGTGTGGAGTAAAGGTGATCTAGAGTTTTATGTGTGTCTGTGTGTAGTAGAGGTGATCTAGAGTTTTATGTGTGTCTGTGTGGAGTAGAGGTGATCTAGAGTTTTATGTGTGTCTGTGTGGAGTAGAGGTGATCTAGAGTTTTATGTGTGTCTGTGTGGAGTAAAGGTGATCTAGTTCACACCTCTAGTTGCACAGGTGACATGCTGGTGAAAATGAGGCGGATTTCAGTTTGGTCGACAGCATATCATAAGGTATTGTAACTCAGGCGAGCAGAACCTCGAAACTTCCTTAAGATTTAGAGATCGTGCACCAGCTGTTGTTTAGAGACTCCGCCCTGTCCCCTGAGCTTTTACCCTTCTGTCCTGCCGATGTATAAACAAATAAACCAGATTTGTCCTTTTGTTTAACTCTTATTCTGACCAGGTAAGTTGACTGAGAACACGTGATACTACAGTTCTTCAGATCACGTTGATAGGACAGTCTCGAACAGAGCTCGTCCAGTTTATTCTCCAGTGATTGATAGGACAGTCTCGAACAGAGCTCGTCCAGTTTATTCTCCAGTGATTGATAGGACAGTCTCGAACAGAGCTCGTCCAGTTTATTCTCCAGTGATTGATAGGATAGTCTCGAACAGAGCTCGTCCAGTTTATTCTCCAGTGATTGCACGTTTGCCAATAGAACGGAGGGTAGAGGCGGTTCATCATCTCGCCGACGTAGTCTCGTCAGGTATCCCGCATACCGGAAAATCTTTGCCTTACTTCAACGCTCCCATAAAAGCCCGCCCACCACTAGTTGTTGATGGGCAGATTTCTTCTACCAAACCTGAGCCAAATCAATAGAGCAACAGACGAGCATCGAGCCAGCGAGCCGACAGTAGGAGCCAGCGAGCCGTCAGTAGGAGCCAGCGAGCCGACAGTAGGAGCCAGCGAGCCGACAGTAGGAGCCAGCGAGCCGACAGTACGAGCCAGCGAGCCGACAGTAGGAGCCAGCGACCCGACAGTAGGAGCCAGCGAGCCGACAGTACGAGCCAACGAGCCGACAGTAGGAGCCAGCGAGCCGACAGTACGAGCCAGCGAGCCGACAGTAGGAGCCAGCGAGCCGACAGTAGGAGCCAGCGAGCCGACAGTAGGAGCCAGCGAACCGACAGTAGGAGCCAGCGAGCCGACAGTACGAGCCAGCGAGCCGGCTGTAGGAGCCAGCGAGCCGGCAGTAGGAGCCAGCGAGCCGGCAGTAGGAGCCAGCGAGCCGACAGTAGGAGCCAGCGAGCCGACAGTAGGAGCCAGCGACCCGGCAGTAGGAGCCAGCGAGCCGGCAGTAGGAGCCAGCGAGCCGACAGTAGGAGCCAGCGACCCGACAGTAGGAGCCAGCGAGCCGGGAGTAGGAGCCAGCGAGCCGACAGTAGGAGCAAGGGAGCCGACAGCAGGAGCCAGCGAGCCGACAGTAGGAGCAAGGGAGCCGACAGCAGGAGCCAGCGAGCTTTATCTACAGTCAGGAGGATAGGCCTCAACAGCTTTATCCTCAGTCAGGAGGATAGGCCTCAACAGCTTTATCCTCAGTCAGGAGGATAGGCCTCAACAGCTTTATCCTCAGTCAGGAGGGTTTCTCAGCTTCTCTACAGGGTAGGGTAGGATTCACTAAGCTTCTAACGCCACTGCATTCGTCATCTGTTCAAGATGTTCAGTGACACAATTCTCTCTGAGGCAGATGGGAATAGGAGGTAATATGGCACAGCACGCTCTCCTCCGGTCCAAGGCATAGTTACAACAGCCAGATATCAAGATTGACTGTGTGGGTGGACTTGGACTATGCTGAGAAAAATCTAAATCTCCATTTCTTTCCAGTGAATTCTCTGAGCTCCTAAAGCTCTCTGAGCAGGTTGGCCCTCTGGAGACACAGCATACAGCAGGAGACAGAGACTTGAGTCCCGAAATGGCACCCTATTCCCTATATAGTGCACTACATTTGACCAGAGCCCTAT